>NC_142871.1:114105500-114409333 GCF_051225735.1 Oryctolagus cuniculus
AACTGTACATCTCCTCCCTCTCTTATTCCCACTCTTATATTTAACAGGGATCACTTTTCAGTTAAATTTAAACACATAAGAATTATTGTGTGTTAATTAAAGAGTTCAACCAATAGTATCAAGTAGAACAAAAAACATTAATTTTAAATACTTGCATAAGTACATTACTCTTTCTCCCTAACTTTATTCAAAGCATCAGTGAATTAAAATTTGTTGCTAAATTAATTTAACCAGTTAAAACACTTCAGAACCTGGGCTCACTGATAATTGAAATGGTTGGTTGAGGTTCCTTCTTTCTTTGTCCTTCTTTTTTTTATAATCTGACATGACAAATGGATCCTTAACAGCCACCTTGCACAGAGCATGATAATCTTATGCTAAGGATATAGGACAGAAACACAGGAGGCTGGCACTCTGGAAACTGTAATGCCCACACACAAATTCTCCCTTCCTCTCTGGATTGCATGTGATTGAGAAACAATTAACTAGTCCTGTCTTTAAGGCACTTCTGTGAACTATTTTCTGCAACCAAAACTAATCCTATCTAATAACCAATTTCCACATGACTCTGTTAATGTATGTATGTGAGAATGTTTATGTTAAGATTTGCTGCTCAAATCTCATCATCTTCACTTTCTCCCTGTACTGAGATTATTTTGTCATTTAGCTTAATTTTAAAATTTCTTCCAGGAAATTATTCTCCTTGACTCATTAAATGTCCCACAATGTGGCCCTTTGGTTTGACACGTTATAGATTCAGCACCACAGATCCCTAACATCTGCTCTTGCCTGTGCATAAAATTCATGAAGGTCTGAGGCACTGCAAGGATGGAATACTGCAGTGGCATATTAAAATCTCAACTCAAAGCAGGGTGGCCCTTTTAAGAAATGGCAGCTGAAGAGTAAGCTGTGTCACCGAAGAGCTTCAACCTCTTGGACCTGGGATGGGTTTTGACAGGAGATATCCCTGGTTCTGTATAACACAAGAGGAGAAAATTTCTCCCACTTAGAGTAGATACATGCACACTCAGGTGCACACTCAGATAAAGGGGGAGAGAACAGAATCCTCAAAGCTCACATGTCCAAGGCACCATTAGCCAGGCTGCAGCCAGCAGAGCAGGCAGTAGTGGGCCAGGTGGTGGCAGATTCTTGGCTCTAAGACCAGCCAGTTGGCAGCATTCTCAGGGTGCCTGAGGAAACATGTGCCAGAGAGGCAAGGTGGGGGTCCTTGTTTGGAGGAGAAAAAGAAATAAGACAGCACAAGGAGAAAACTTTTACGTGTGATCCTAAGTCAGTCATCTCCATCAATATATACAGACAAAAAAAAAAGTATGTTAACAAGGGGAGGACAAATCCAGAAATGTGTTTAAAGCACCTCAGCTACTGGAACAACCTTCTATTAAAGTGGATGGTGGCTGAGATCCATAATAAATAGAATTAAACATTAATGTGATCTCTTATTTCCCAAATCTTCATCTAGATATTAAATCTAGTGTTTATATTTCAGTCCATGCCACTGCCTTGGTTTAGTTCCAAATCATGCTTCGTGAGGATGGTTATTTCTATAAAAACCCATCTGAGACCTAAACTTACTATATCCTACCTTGAAATTCACCAGCTACCTGGCTATGAAAACACTCTCCAAAATACAAATCTAACTATGTCTCTTCTCTGGCTAGAATTTCTAGATTGTTCTCCATTACATAGCACAATTCTCAAATTTCTTTGGATGTTTTAAATCGAGTTTTATTTCCTACCCATTTTGACCCATCCAATGCCATTTTCTACCATCAGTTCCCATTTTCCCTTTAAGGTATATGCAATTCCCTACAGGGGTCATGCCGCCACTCCACATCCTTACCACATTGTAGAGCAGTCCCTTCAGCCCAGAACAGCTGTCCTCATCTCTGCCTTTGAACTCCCAAGAAACCCGTTTTCAAAGCTACCTTTCTCCAGGCAGAGCCAGAAGTTCTTTTATTTTTTTTTCTAAAGATTTATTTACTTATTTGAAAGAGTTACAGAGAGAGAGGGAGAGAGAGAGAGAGAGAGAGAGAGAGAGAGAAGAGAGAATCTTCCACCTGCTGATTCACTCTCCAGGTGGTCACAATGCCAGCACAGGGATAGACCAAAGCCAGGAACCAGGAATTTCATCCTGATCTCCCATGAGGATAGCAGGGACACAAACACCTGACCATGCTCCTCTGCTTTCCCCAGGCCATTAGCAGGGAGCTGGATGGGAAGTGGAACAGCTGGTTCTTGAACCAGCTCCGATATGGGATGTTGACATTGCAGGTGGCATCTTTACCCACTATAACACAGTACCAGCCCCAGATCCAGAAGTTCTATCCAGACATAATAGGCTTTAATATAAAAAATGTTAAAAAGAGGTGAAGAAGGTCACTATGTAACGATTAAGGGAGCAAATCAACAGGAAGATGTGACTATAATAAACGTATACATACCCAATTACAGGGCACCTGACTATTTAAAAGCAATGTGAATGGATCCAAAGGGAGACATGAACTCCAATACAATAGTAATGGGGGACTTTAACATCCCACTTTCATCAATGGACAGATCAACTAGACAGAAAATCAGCAAAGAAACAACAGATCTAATAGGTACTATGAACCAAATGGACCTAACAGTAGATATGTTAGATATATGTTAGATATTATATCAGAACTTTTCACCACACATTTGCAGAATACATATTCTTCTCTTCTGTGCATGGAACTTTCTCTTGGGTAGACCATATGCTGGGCCAAAGAGCAAGTCTCAGCAAATTCAAAAAATAAAAATCATACCATGCATCTTCTCTGACCACAATGGAATGAGGCAACTAAAATTTCATTTTTAAACTTTACATTCTTCTTTACAAAGCAGTAAACTTGATATGCACAATAGTTTAGCCATTTTGATCTATATATTCTGCCTTACTATACTGTTTAGGTAAGTAGTAGGCACTCAATACTTATTCCTTGTTAACAATCTCATATTGTTTAAAGAGCTTTTCAAAATTGACTTAAGTAAAGCAGAAACTTATATAGGGATTTCTTCATTTAATGATTTGGACAACAGAATGAGGTACTCTGCTAGGGCCTGGGACTGACATACAAATCTTATGAATAGAGTGTGGTTTCTCCCTTCTAGTAGGTATGTCCCAGTAGAAAATAAAAATGCTCATATCTACAATTAATTGAAAAGAATTTGGTACTCTTGTGTTCTGAAATTATATTTAGGAGATTACTGAAATAATGTTTAGAGGACAATGACATAATTATTGAAAGGTGAGGTTTTTTTCAATTTTAAGAAAATCAGGAACAGAAATATTTATCAAGACTTGAAATCTAGCAACTGGGAGATGATCTGATGTTTCAAAAATCCTTTATGGGAGCCTTTTTAAAGAAAAATTATTAATGTGACACATTGTGGAGTAAAGAGTTATTGAATCCCATCTGAAGGTCTTGAGAATATAAAGCAGGGTTGTTCACCTGCCAGCTGTGACATGGGCAGACACATCTTATCCAATCATCAGTGGAATTTAGAACCAACATAAGCTCTTCTACAGATGTCACACATAGTCTGGGAGACTTAAGTCCCAAATTTGCACTTGTACCTTTTAGGTTCAAATATTCTCCCTGTGATACAGTTTAGTTTTTTTTTTTTTTATTTTTAATTTTAATTTGAAGAAGTCATTTTGGAGCTGACATTGTGGTGCAACAGACTAAGCTACCACCTGCAATGCCAGCCTGACATATTTGAGCACTGGTTAGAATTCTGGTTGCTCCACTTCCAACCCAGCTCCCTGTTAACATGCCTGAGAAAGTGGATGATAACCCAAGTACTTTGACTCCTGCTACACATGTGAGAGTTCAGGATGTAGCTCAAGTCTCCTGGCTTTGGCCTGGACCAGACCTGGCTCTTTCCTCCATTAGGGGAGAGAACTAGTAGTTGGAAGATCTCTTTCTCTGTCTCTCCTTTCTGTCACTGCCTTTCAAATAAATAAAATAAATCTTAAAGAAAAATGAAATCATTTGCTAAAATGATGTATATATAAATGTATCACTAGCAATTTTTCAGTTTTGCTTAATATTCATCTCTTTAAATATTTCCAGATACTTTTGTATTTTGTGTCAATTGGCTTTATTTATATTTATTTGTTCCAAAAATCACTTAAATACAAAATTCAATTTAAAAAATTAAAATGCTTGGAAATGGAGGCATATAGGGAAAGAAAATAGAAAATAAAGTAAAGCCAGTTGGAGATTAACACATACAATCTTGTCCATGATGTCATGCAAAATTGCTAAATTGAGATTGGGCAGGTTACAGATCTGCTTGTAATACTTCCAGCAGGCAATTTGAAAAATGAGCACAATTTGAAAAATAATTGTACATTATGCAATGTTTTTAACATGAGGGTAAGAAATTTACAAGTATTCCGGGTACAAAGTTCAGGCAAACTGTTCTTTTTATATAGTATTTCATAGGACCTAGGAATGCCATGGCCAGTTTCTGCAATATTTTCAAGTAAACATAGGACAACATTATTAGGATCTATTCCCTTGAATGCTTCTTAATAAAGGGTACTATCATCATGTGTGGTGTGTGTGACACACACACTGAGATGGAAGGACCAAGCTCCACCTGGGACTAATAGAAAAATATATTTTAAAGTAACAGGACAGAAACATAAAAAGAGAGCTAGTCCCACAGAAAATTTACCCAAAGATATGTAAAGGACAGTGTTGAGTTCCTTAAGTTCTAAAAAACAACCAGTTAGCTTCTGAAAGGCCACTTGGAATTCTATTTGTAAGTCCAAAGTACACCATCTGGTGGTGGTAGAAAGAATTTTATTTTATCATAACTATCAAATACTGTTAGCTGAAAATTTACAACTGAAAAATACACATGAATTTTGAAAGGAGCTTGGAATGTAACTATGCTACCAGAGAAAAATGGAGCCATATAATTTAGCTCTTATGAAAATGGAATTGTATTGACATTTTCTGGCCACTAAGAAGCCAAATAGGGATTGTAGTATGAATGGAATGCTGCCAATTCCAGTCTCAAGCAGGCAGAGAGGCCCATAGACTACAAATATTCTCCTCAAGACATAATGAGTCGGCTGTAAAGCAGATAAGTGAATGTTTGACTCCTTCGAGACCCTGGCAATAAATCAGTTATAAAATGCCAGAATCAGAATCCATGAGTTTCATCCTACACCAACTAAAATCTGCGTTTTTAAGAGGAATCTCAAGGGATGGTGAAACACAAATGAGTTGATGGTATCTGTCAGGGAAGCCTGTTCACAATAATTTTAGCTTTGTGAAGAGGTACAGTAAAAAAAAAAAATACCCTAGTAAATCACTCACTAAATGTCCAACTTTAAGTATCACTAGCTTGATACACTCTCCAAGAATATCCTGTTGAAAAATAAGTACCAATGTGGTTAGATGATTTTTTATTAGCCAAATTAATAAGATAGAGACCTCAAATTCTACAAGCATTGATTGGCAGCCATATTAGTGTATAGCTAAACAGAATAATCATGTTTATTTAAAATATCTTATTTAAGGTTCTTTTTGTTGGTAATCATTGGAGCACTGTTTCAGTGTTCTATCCAGGATATCTCTAGCTGCAATATGACCTTTCCACATGTGTATAAAATATTAACAATCATTGTGTGCCCTGAGGGGACAGAATTCATTAATTTTCACCCCATTGGGAAACCTTGCTAAGGAACAACTTGACAGGTGCTGACTCTAAGAAAATATGGAGCCTCAAACCAATGTAAGCATCACTCACTGGACTTGCAGACATTCTTTGAGAAACAGGAGGCAGGAAGGTAGATTCAGTTTTCTGAACCATTTGCATTCAGGGCTGGATTTAACCTGCATGTAAGTTGTTCATGAGTGATAAGTGTGAAAGAATCTCCTGTAAGACTACATAGCATTCTGCTAACCTTCAAAAATATTTTCTTGCTCAATCTTCTGAATGTCAAGACCTCACTTGATTTGAGTTATGTACATGACAAGTCACGGGAACAAAAACTAGAATCAAGAAGATAAAGAGATGAAGTCTCCTTTCAAAAACAGGAAAACAGGATGGCAACAAACATTGGGTAACATTTGAAGCTAAATATTCATGCTCCCATGGTAAAATAAAATAAAACAAACAAAAACATTGTTGGTAGATGTTTCTTACAGCTTTAACGGCTCAGACTAGATTTTCTTGAGGACAGTGGGCTTTTAGAATTGATAGAATATACATAGAAGGAAGGAGCAAACTTTGTATGGAGCAAGGTAGTTTTCTAATAAAAAAAATAATTAATTTAGTCATCATAGCAGAGATGGAGTGAAGAAACAAAAGTGATTAATGCCATGAGTGTCTTCCAACCTGGAGTGTTTGGAGAGGAGTTTTGAACTGGAGAAGACTGGTTCTACAAGCCTGGCTTGTGTTCACATGAGTTTCTGTGCCTTGCTTGAGTCATCAGATTTCTAGTGCTATTGGAGAGCAGGCTCCTTCTTACATGAAAAACTGATAATATGCTTATCAAGACAAAAAATAAGAAATTGTTTGAAGTGAAGCATGTGCAGTCATGAATACATTACCACTTATTGTCTTGCTTTTGGGGGACTAGGGGAGAAGCAAGTCCAGGATGAGACTTGTTATCAAGGACCATTGAGTCTTAAGTATCATTGTTCTCTCCTTTCATTTTCCCTAAATTTCTATAATCATATGAATACTAGTAAAAATCAAATAAAAATAGATTAAAAAAAGAAAAATAAAAAATAAATTCTTGAAGAAAAGACTTTCTAGAGTACCTGAAACATGCGGTCTGGATATTTGTAAGAGTAAGGAGATCAAGGAGCGAAGCTACAAGACGTAATTTAAGAGAGAGTGACCAAATTGAATCAAGAAATCTGTACAAAGCTAAAACATGAAGTTGATATACATGTTGGGCTATATTCAGACTAATTAACTGCATTGTACTCACTTATATATGTATATATATATGTATATATATGTACTCACTTTATATATGCATAAATCTACATTTACAAAAATTACACATCTTCAGATGTTGTTTAGTAATGCCCTGAAATAGTAATTTTTTCTCATTCCTAATAAATACTCTGCATGTGGTAGATAGGCTTTGCAAAAGAGTTCTCCACTTGGTCTACCTGAACCACACAAAGATAGCATTTAGGCTGGCACTGTGGCTCACTTGGCTAATCCTCTGCCTGTGGCGCCGGCACCCGGGGTTCTAGCTGCGGTTGGGGCACCGGATTCTGTCCCGGTTGCTCCTCTTCCAGTCCAGCTCTCTGCTGTGGCCTGGGAAGGCAATGGAGGATGGCCCAAGTCTTGGGCCCTGCACCCGCATGGGAGACCAGGAGGAAGCACGTGGCTCCTGGCTTCGGATCAGTGCAGTGTGCCAGCTGTAGAGCCATTTTGGGGGTGAACCAACGAAGGAAGACCTTTCTCTCTGTCTCTCTCTCTCTCTCACACACACTGTCTAACTCTACCTGTCAAAAAAAAAAGCAAAATGGCCAAATTCTTTGGATGCGAAACTGTCAATTTTGTACTTTTTCTTTAGAATCTGATTGCCACTTACTACTCAGTCCCCTCAGCAAGTATCAAGAGCCTGAGGCAAGTGTATAGAGTTGGACTAAGTGATGGTTCAGGAGCTCTGCTGGGCATGGGAAGTAGTGGAGGGAAGTCTGCTAATGCTCAGGTTGGGAGTTGAAGAAAGAAAATAATGAAAAGAGGGCAAGACCAAAGTGGTGCTTCCAGAAGGTGTCTTCTGATGCCATACTTCTCATCCATGGCTGCTAGCCTATATGAAAAGTGGAGATGCTGTGACCTCCCTTCAGAAGTGGTCAAGTATGTAGACTGTGATATTGCATTACTCAGAACAAAGCAGTTGCACCACTGAAAGAGTTTGATGGGATTCTGCCATGAGACAATGCACTTCATCCTGAGAAACCACTCCACACTCAAATCACATTTCTCTGGGAGTCAAGGACTTATTTTGCCTAGTTACTTTGGCTCCACTTTTGATAAAGGTTAGAATAAACAGTGATGAATAAATTTTTTTTTTAAATGAAAATCCTTGGCACTTGATTCTGTAGTTTATCAGAATCACTTAGGTAAAAGAAGAGCAGAATAGTATTTTAAAGTTAATCATTGAACGTAAAATAATCCTGAGACTTATATATAATAGTCTATAAAAGATGAACTACAATTGCCATATTTAGTACTCTAATACTAAACTAAAAACCACATGGTCATTATTTCATTTAAGAATGAAGTAGATTAAGTCTCTTGATTCAAGATAAAAGCTCCAAATTTAATGCTATATGTATATGGTTTTGCATAACTATTATAAAATATTTCAGTATTAATCTTAACCTTTATTATTGTACTTGCTCTTAGAAACAACATTAAAAACCCTTTATATCATGATTATCCCCAGTTACATAAACTTATTGGTAAAAATATCTTGGTCATTGAGCACTGTAGCACAAAGCTTAATTCAATCTTTAACTGCAAAGATTTAACTCTAATTATGAATGAATATGCAACATATCTAGTCAACAACAAAATTTTTCATGTAATAGAGATGTCACTGTAAATATGATGATCAAGTTCTCAATATGGTTTTTACTTAAAAACTTCAAAAAGAGCATCTGTCGCAGCAAAAGGTGTGTGATCATCTTGGGTTTGATAAATTTCTCCATGAAGACACTATACAATCAAGCCTACAGAATCTTACAAGATAATTGTTAAGCAACTGACATTGTGTTATACACATGAGATACAACAGTTACAGAAATACATTTCAGGAAAAACTTAGAAGACATTCTAACTCCAAAGCTTATAAGGAAAATTTAAGAGGCTAGAAATACGTAGCAAGTTAGAGGGTAATCTTTTGCCCCTCTTTTAGCATCAGTAAGTGTGTAGAAAACAACTCCCTTTGAATTTTAGGAGATACTAGTATTTTCGTGCCTTTTCATTTCATTTTCTGCGGTGCATAGGTACTAGAATATACTTGAAATAATATTTTCTCTGTTAATATATTGTCTCTAAAAATCTATTATTTTGTTTCATGCAATTTGAAAACTAACTGAAAATAACCCAATGGAATTTACTTTTTTTTAACTTGTGATCTGTAGGAAGTAGAAAAGTGATCCGTCATAAAATTAACTGGCATTGAAAAGCTTTCTAAGTTGTAATAACTAGCCAGCTACTTTGAGATGCATTCTGTTACTATTATAATTTACATCAAGAACAAAATAATAGATTATAATGCTAGTAAAATCATAGCCCTCCTGACAATTTGGATCCTTAGCAGCTTTAGGTTTTTTGGCATTCTGATATTTCAGGCTCAAGCATACTTAAACAATATGTTGTAAGCATATTTACCTTAATTTTCCTGAAAATGTGAAATTTAATATGATTGTTTCTGACACTTTTGTAATTAATTCATCAATGATTTATAACAGGAATTTAACAGACAAGAAACTACCCAAGTTTTGGAGAGTTTAGAAGTAATTTTCTTCACAAACCAGGAGTAACTTTTTGATCAAGAGTGAATAAGTTCATATATCAAGGTTTTGTTTTTTTTTTTTATTTTGTGGAAATTCAGAAATAATGAAGTTCAAATGGATTTTATTTTAGAGTATTAAAGTATAGCTCATTCATATTGACAAGAAAATTTCAGTGAGACTGACATCTTACATTAAATCTTTTAAATACAGCAAAAAAAGGATATATATGTATATTCAATGTATAACACAAAACAGCCCCAACACATTCCTTTCATAAGAATTCTTCTCATTTGTGTCATTAGCACATAATGAGGTAAGTAGTTGACCCTTGTTCCATAGATTGTCAGAGCTGGGAACACCTGTTTCTTTGCCATTAGTCCTAAGGTAACCATACTAAATCCAGACCTCTCAGAAGGATTCCTGGATCCATATGTTGAGAAGTATGTACATCATCATGTATTATTCCATTCCAGTTTCTTGTAATTACAGGCTTTATTTTACTTTTTTCTTTCAGGAAATGATCATTCCTAGAACTGTCTGCTCTCCCAAAACGTATATTTTAGTAATTATAAATAAGATTGGGGATATGAAAGTCTGATTTCAAAACTCAAGTCATCCAGGTTGCCATAGAGCACATAAGTGCCTTAAAAACAGTTTTCTTCCACCCTTACAATTCAGTAGTAATTGTTTTGTAAACCATTCTCTTTAACTGAGATGACACTGGTGAGATTCAACAGCAGCTTCTTCTTTCAGACCTCCAACCAGGTTAACAGTAGTGAGGATGACGGCCCCTGTTGTAGATACCTGTACAGTAAAAGACTTTATTGCACATGGGCTAATAAACTCATGCTATGTGGTATCATTTACCTTAAGGTGCTTCACCTGTAAGGCTTGTGAATGCACAGATTCCTGCATACCATCCTTCTCAACATCTCTGGTTTGGTAGGCAGAAACTTGCATGTTGAATAATTTCTCAGGTAACAATGAAATTAATTTTTTGGAAATATATTTTGAGGATCACTTATTTAGAGCAAAGGAATTATGAATTCTAAATGCACACAAATTATTCCTCTCTGAGAGTCAGTCTCTCTCTCTCTTTCTCTTTCTTCCCTCATCTTAACTGATAAGAATTAGGCAAACTGGTGTCTTACACTGAGCTATTACTATTACTTGTCTTTAAGGCATATTATCATATTATGTTCAAAATAAAGTGATGGCTTTCACCACAATCTGAAAATTACAACTTTCCTTTCATGCAGCAGAAATAACAACAACAACAACAACAAAAACTTCCCAGTTGCACAAAGGGGAGGAAAGAGAGATTTAAAAAAAACATGCTTGCATTGACATACTGCTAATATTTAGCAATATTACAATAAAGCTCATCTAAGAAGGCTAATTTTTGCTTTGAGTAATAAAAGGCACAAAAAACAAAATCCTAAATTCTAAGATTTGAAAGCAAATTATGAATAATTTGGTTGTGTTAATTTTCTCTTAGGGTAATGAGTTGGAAACAAGAGAAAATAGCAATCTAGTAATTATCTCCTATGAAAATCTTAAATATTGTACCCGTATCTTTTACTTCAATACAATCAGAACACCTGCTGGTATAATGTGAGGTGAAGAACATCTTCTCACAAACAGTTCTATTACTTTGAATTTAATTTAAAATTGAATATCTGAATCAAAAATCTTGCAGAGGAACCAATTTGAAATTACCCAGTGCTTTGGATCCCTGATCTTTTGTTTGTACAAAATAAACTATAGTGATCTCTGGCATCTGAGTTAACAGCAAGACTGTTCATTTTTCTGATCCTGTGGTCCTCAGCTCCAGGCACATTTGGAATCACTGACGTGGACAATGGAAGTGTAATTAGATGGGAAACAACGTGCTAATCTGCCACCAATGTTCTGTTGAAGATAGTACTTCATTGACACAGTTTTTTCCATGCCCAGGAATCTTCCTCCTTGGCTGTTGGCTGTCTTGCACTCTGTCAACAAGCCTCCCTCACTGTACCACAGCTCTTTTGGAGGCCTCTTTGCACTTGGCCCTGCTTCCTTTTCTAGTGCACACTACACTGTTATATTCATAAATTAATCCATCAGGGCTGAGTGTATCTTGTTTTGGTTAAAAGAATACAATGGAGTGATTTTATTGTATTCTTACCAACTCTTTCTTTGGAGGTGAAAATTTTCATTTATTAGTAGTTACTCCAACTTTTTTATTTTACACAGAATCTTACTGGGCATAGATTGAGACAAGAAATGTTAACAACGGTAAAGTTCCAAACCAGAGAAAATTATGTAAATTAATGATAAATATAGAAGAAAATAAAGTTTAATAGTATATATTGTATGCAAACTTGTTGGATAGATTTTGAATTATCTAATGTTTTCTAATATATAAATGTTCTCTCAGATGCTAATTTCAATGACAGTCTTTTGTGATGTTTTTAATAAACACTATTAAGTCAATTTCTCTGCCTGTTGTTCATTCACAGAAACTGATACTGCTTTTAGTAACTGAAGGAAATCATCAGATAACTTTTGGTAATTTTTAACAAGCTCTTTAAATATCTGAGAATAAAATTAAAATAACAAGGGATCATAAAAAGAATTAGAAATATTAAAACATTTAATTGACACATGTAAATACAAGAAACTAAAATTGAAAAAGACTTAAATAAGTACAGTTGCAGGTTAAACTTCTAACACCTTAAGTCAAAATTTGAGAAATTATTTTAAATGGACTTTTTTTAATTTCCAAAGATAAATACATTCTTAAAAAAGGATCCACAAGTAATTTTAGCTTCATATCATTAGAATAATAAAATTTCTGTTTACAGAGATTTTAAAAAATAAGAGTTTTATTCAGTAATTCTTGTCATATGAACAAATATTCTACCAGTTTTGAAGCGGTCCTGCTCCATTGGCTGCTGGGAGGGTGCTTATGCTAGTGAGCACAACTTGCTCTGAGAGTTTTGATACATTTTCCAAGTTGCTGATCTGCGTGGTCAGCGACTTCCTGCTCTCTGTGCTGGTTCGGCCCCTGGTGAGCCGATCCTCTTGGCGATGGTGAACTCCAAGGCAACAGCAAGAAAATGCAGCTTTAAATTCCTCTCGAAATTTTCCTGGCAAACCAGGGAGAATGGAAGGAAAAGGAATTATTCAGAAATGTTTCAACAAATAATGAGTAGGGTACATCTGAGTTGCTCCCTTGAGCCAAACTAACAATGAGGTGTAATATTCTGCAAAGATGGGAAAAATAGGAAGAGGAAATTGAGTTTATTGGAAGTTTGATAGACTTTTGAAATGATGAGGTATTTCCATGTAAGAATGAGACTGCTTTTCATATATGACTCTTAGAGTTTGCTACATTCCTTTATAGTCACACCATATGTATTTCTGAATATAGCTATATTTTAACTATAAAAGCGATCATCAGTAGAAAGATATACTGAGGTATTCAATATTTTTAAAAATGATAACCAAATCTACATAGAAGTTACCCCTGCATCATGTTCAGAAGACACTCCTACTGGCACAATCATCTTAATAAACTATCAAAAGAAATACTTTAAAAAACATCTAAAATATTTCCAATTCCATAATCTTACAAAGCAGAACAAAAACAAACAAACAAAAAACTCAAAGGGAAAAAACTTTAGAAGATATTCCTTATCTCTAACTTATTGATGTGGAGGCTGGCTTTGTGGCATAGCAGGTTAAGCCTCCGCCTGCAGTGCCCACATCTCATATGACACTGGTTCGAGACCCCTCTGCTCCACTTCTGATCTGGCTCTCTGCTATGGCCTGGGAAAGCAGTAGAAGATGACCCAACTGCTTGGGCCCTGGCACCCGCATAGGAGATCCAGAGGAAACTCCTGCCTCCTGGCTTTGAATTGGCACGACTCCAGCTGTTGAAGCCAACTGGGGAGTGAATCAGTGGATGGAAGACCTCTCTCTGCCTCTCCTTCTCTCTCTGTGTAACTCTGACTTTCAAATAAATAAATAAATCTTTTAAAAAATAAATTATTGATGTGAAATTGGAGAACGATGAAAGTGGGAAAAAACTGTATTAGGGTGAATGCCAGTGTTGGGACTCATCCTTTCTTCTCCCTTGCTCTTCAACACCCTGCTGGGTTTCAGAGAGCAGAGGAACATTCAAGAGCCAAGGACAATGGCAGGCACAGAACAAGTTCTCAGAGAGTCTTATTAGCTTGCCCTCACTTTAGTCTCACTGTCCATACTGGAACATTGACTTCATTCTGTGGCATCAGCTTCAAGTGCTCTCCCTACACCTTCCTAATAGATTTTACATGCATCGTATAAGGCTCAGAACTTTAGTCACTGTGCATTATTTTTTTAAAAAGGACAAAATTATTTTTTAAAAAATGAATTTTTTTTGCTTTTTACTTGATAAACTCTTATTTAGTGAAGCATTAAGTCATTTTACTCTAATGTAAATTTAAAAGATAATATCTCTCTTTTTTTTTTTTTTTTTTTTTTTTTGACAGGCAGAGTGGATAGTGTGAGAGAGAGACAGAGAGAAAGGTCTTCCTTTGCCGTTGGTTCACCCTCCAATGGCCGCCACGGCTGGCGTGCTGTGGCCGGCGCACCGCGCTGATCCGAAGGCAGGAGCCAGGTGCTTCTCCTAGTCTCCCATGGGATGCAGGGCCCAAGCACTTGGGCCATCCTCCACTGCACTCCCGGGCCACAGCAGAGAGCTGGCCTGGAAGAGGGGCAACCGGGACAGAATCCGGCACCCTGACTGGGACTAGAACCCGGTGTGCTGGCGCCACTAGATGGAGGATTAGTCTATTGAGCCACGGTGCCGGCCATAAAAGATAATATCTCAAAAACTGAAAAAATAAGAAAGAAAAGTAGAAGGAGGGAGGGTAGGAGGAAGAAAGGAGGAGGGAGGGATGGAGAAAAGGAATATAATTATATTCTTAGAATTGTATGTAGGAAGGGCCAGCGCTGTGGCATAGCAAATTAAGCTGCTGCTTGCAGTGCCTGCATCCCATATGGACACCGGTTCGAGTCATGGTTGCACCACTTCCAATCCAGCTTTCTGCTGTGGCCTGGGAAAGCAGTAGAAGATGGCCCAAGTCCTTGGGCCCCTGCACATGCGTGGGAGACCCAGAAGAAGCTCCAGGTTCCTGGCTTCAGATTGGCCCAGCTCCAGCCACTGGGTCATTTGGGGAGTGAACCAGAGGACTGAAGGCTTTTCTCTCTCTGCATCTGCCTCGCCTCTGTGTAACTGCCTTTCAGATAAATAAATAAGTCTTTAAAAAAATAGAATTATATGTAAGAACTACATTGAATCTGTTAAAAACCAACCAAAATTAAAAATAAAAAAGCAACCAAAAGGCCAAAGGTAAAGTTAGAAGATGCACATAAATTTATTGGGTATGTAATAAAATGAATTGTTATTCTTCCACATAAACTATACACTAGAAATAAAGAAAAAAAGAAATAGACAATAGTTTGGAGATGAAGAAAATGCCCATGTAGTTAATTAAAACACAATTCTAGAGGTCAATCAGACAAAATACAAAGAAAACAATAGCTTATCTAGGGGCTGGTCTTGTGACACAGCAGATTAAGCAACTGCCTGTACTGATGGCATCCCATGTCAGAGCCCTGGCGCTAGCCCTAGCTGCTCCATCTCTGATTGAACTCCCTGAAAATGCTTCTGGGGAAGCAGCAGAAGATGGCCAAGGTACTTGGGCCCCTATCATCAGGTGGAAGATCCAGACTGTCTTCCAGCTTCATGATTTCAGCCTGGTCCAGCCCTGGCTATTGCAGCCATTCAGGGAATAAACCAAATCTCATTGTCTCTATCTCTCCCTCTCTCTATCACTCTTCCTTTCAAATACCTAAATAAAAATTCATCATTTAAAATGTATTTAAATAGCTTTTATAATAATGCTAATCACACAAACAGAGATAGATTAGAGATTTTTTTAAAATCAATTTTGTGATTAGCAAGAAATCTTAAGATAAACACAAGAGATGTTACCCACAAGAGAAATGTAAATACAGTAAATATATGAAAGTGAAAAAATTCCAATTCAATGTCAATTAGTATGTGCATTTTAGGAAAGGATTGATACAACATGGCAAAACAGATAAAATATTTTATATTTTGTGAATCATAGGTTGAAAGTTTACACTCAAGGTTCTGCATTATCTGTTTCTCACAATCTTCACTTTCCTAGTATTATAACTTGTCATCTTAGATTGGGGGGGGGGTCATTTAGAAAATTTTCTCTGATTGTTAGATAATATATATTCCCTCTCCTAAATGGAAAAATAAAAAAACATACCAGGTGAGAGAAAGAAAATATTTCAGAGATCAGCTAAGTTTTTTATATGCTTTGAGAATATTCTGTGTCTGGTGTTGTGGCCTAGCAGGTTAAGCCATCGCAGGTATCCTATATGGGAACTGGTTTGAGTCCTAGATGCTCCATGTCAAATCCATCTCAAGCTAATGGCCTAGGAAAGGCAGTGGAAGATGGCCCAACTGCTTGGGCCATTGCCACCTGTGTGGGAGACCCAGATGAAGCTCCTGGCTCCTGGCTTTATCTGGTTAATCCCAGCCATTGAAGACATCTGGGTAGTGACCCAGAGGATAGAAAATCTCTCTGTCTCTCTCTTTCTCTGTACCTTTGGCTTTCAAATAAATAAATAAATAAATAAATCTTAGAAAAAAAAGAGTATTCCAATCTTCTGGTCATTGTCCCTCACCCTTAGTTAAAGCTGTTTTATAGAAGAAATAAGTGAAAACTCACCACTAAGAAAATTATAAATAATTGGGTTCGCAGCACTGTTGGCATAAACAAGCCAATGTGAAAATGTAAACCAGGCATAAACAGTCTCTCTGTCTTCTGTGTGGGTAAACATCCCAAATACTCTGTAGGAAAAGAAACAATAACAGAAAATACAGTGTGAGGGTGGAAAGTGCCTTTAAACCGTCAGATTCAAAGTGAGCAAGCCTGCAGTACTAACCACGGGCTGGTGTAACACATGATGGTCAGTGTGGAACAGAGTTTGTTTCCAAACAGAACCTTCATGGCACAATTAGTAATCAAAAGCTCAGTCAGGCTAGAGAAAAAGGATCACTTCGTCAGGCAAAGAGCAAATACAGTGCTTCTTGTAGACAAGAATACAGAAGTTGAATACATATCTTCCTTATTCCATTTTGTGTCTTAAACATAAACAATCTCGTGTTCAATGAGTATTATGTGGATCATTTCAAGAGCACTCACAATATGCATTCTATAAGTACTTCTTCCTAGTTTCATTTGCACAGGGATCAAAATATTATATGTTTAATTCCAACCTTCCTGGCTTTGTTGAAATTTGGCTTCTGGGAACTCTTTACACCCAAAGAATTATTATTTTCAGTAGGCATAACTCAGATAATTTGCTAAAATTCATGAGTTCTAAGTTTTTGTACAATATACTGAATGCCACAAAATATTTTATTGTGGCATCCTTAAGGGCTATCTTAAGTTTTGTTCCATAGTTAGAATATTTTATATATCAAATTCTATTCACTAACCTATTGCAGATAACTTACAGCTGGAAGTTTATAGGCCAAAGATTATAAGGGATTTCCTGTTGGAGGCTTCATCATTGATTATATGTTTTGTGTCCTATCTTAATGCTTTCTTTTGATAAGAAGGCATCTGATAAAAGTGCATCTCTGAAATGAAGCAATGCTCTACAGATAACTAGAGTTGTTTTTTTTTTTTTAATACAAACACTGTAAGACAGAATGGACAAATGAAATCCATCAGGTTATAACCCTTTACCCCAAAATAGCTTTGAAATCCTGGAAAAACTAGAACTGATTTAAGAAGTTGCTTTTGACTACTGTTTTTTGGTAAATTCAAGTTTCAAGGAAATTTCTTATGTGTGTGAAGAAGAAAAAAAAAACTTTACTATGTAAGGGCAACCCTAGACATAGTAATTTTAAAAAAAATGTATATGTTAAACTGAAAAACAATTTTCAAGATTATTTAAAAAATTTTTATTTTGTGGAAACAAGCAGAATGTTCACTAGATTGAAAATATTTAAAATTTAACACAAATTTTCTTAAAAGTTATTTATTTTCTTTGGAAAGGAGGATATTCAAGTCAGAAGTCTAAAAGAAATATTATATATGAGTAGGTATTCGGAAATCAGTGCAAATGCTGAGATACAGGAATTCCAAATGAGCAATGCAGAGTAGTAAATGAAAATTGAATTTACACTGACTTAAAACAGTAAACGACAAAAAGAGAACTCATCTGGTCCCATAGCATGTTTTCTAGCTTCTTTTGTAAGGGCAGGAGACACAATCTAGAAAAGGACCATATTTGATCTGCATGGGATTTTTGTGAGCAAGAAAAAGTAAGAGGGGGAATATGAAAATATATGAAGGGCAAGATACTTATTTTCTTGTGAGCCAATATACATCTCAAGGATCTGAGTTGCCAAAAATCTTATACCTTTAAGACTGTGACTGCAGTAAGTAATATTGCTGAACAAAAGTTCATTTTCCAATTCTTCTCTACTGAAAAAAAAAAAAACCACTAAATAATCAAAAAACAGGGGCCAAAGAGAATGGAAGATCTTTGCAGCTGGTCATACCACCTTTATATTGACTCTCGCCAAAGCTGCCTCTCTCTAGAGTCCCCAGCTGTGAGGAATCTGATATTGACTCCAAAACAGGGAAAACTGAGAGGAGCAAGTCCAGGTTAAGTTTGAAGCCCATAATAAACAGAATTAGTATTGTCTTGGGAGCAATCCCTGTACAACAGTTTTGATAATTTCCAATAAAGTTGGCTGGCCATGCAGTTTTGTGTGTACCACTGCCTCTGCATCTGCTGTTCATGTCATTGTCTGATAATCTGAATTTAATAATTGCATCTGCAGCATAATGTATTACATACTTTCCTTCACTGAAAAATTTTGTGATGATTTTTATTAATATTCACCTTGAGCTTGATTCAGTAACTTGAGAAAATGGATTTTCTCTCTTTTTGTTTATATATTCAAAACACAGCATTATCTTTGATTACTTTTTTTTTCTTTAGAGCTTAAAAACAAAACATTCTTATCTCTTTATCTTTAGATAGAATTTTGTCACAATTGCCTATGACTTTGAGGACAAAGTTTTGGAAATCCTATTTGTTCTCATCAAAAAAAGAACTCCAAGATGCAAAGCAGTTTTTCTTTTCTTTTTTTCTTTGCATAAAAATTTTCACTGCATGGAAGGCTTAGCAATTAGCTTCAAGAGTTTGGAGGAACATCTGTTTTATGTCTGCCATTCAACAGAGAATCTGCATAGACAAGAGCATATGTCTGAGCACTTAAAAAGGCTGTTCACCTCACCTGTTGTTAACAACATAACTGGGCCATCTGGCCTGAGAAGGTATCTAGGCAAAAAGTGTATTTTCTCCTGGCTTGAAATAAAGTTATTAATGATGGACCGAGAAATGATAAACCACTTCATTTCCAAATAGATAAGTTTTACCTTTTTAGCACATTTAGGATGCTAATTGGTAGATAGCAAATTGCAAACACCAAAAGCACGACCATTAACATCCGGGCTGTTTTCCTTCTGGCTCGGATCTGTTTTATTTCAGCAGCCACAGCGCTAATCCGGGACTTGGTCTGCTGTCCTGGCGCTCGAGACTGTGAAACGGGCTGCAAGGGCTTCCATTTTCTCTGAACTACAGATGATGTTCCAGGGATCTGAAAGGAGAGGGGATTCTTTGTTGCTATTTGACTTAGGAAAGTTCCACGTTGGAGAAGTAATTAGAAGACACAGGAAAGTGTGCCAGACACCGGAGGTCTGGGAGTTTTGAGTGCCTATTTCTCCAAAACGTTTGTGGAGTGGAATAGGTTTTTGGCTTTCCTTCAGTGGACAGCTAACTAGGTGTTTGGATGGAAACAAGCTAAAACAGCATAATTTTGTCAAGGTCTAAAGACAGTTGCAAATGGAAAAGGTGTTCCCTTATAAAAGGGGAAGTAAAAACTGGAGAAGGAGAATGTTAAATGGATGACAATCCTATTAGGAATTCTGGAGCGGCTCAGACACCTAAGGAAAGAAGGAAAACCTAGCTGGTAATGAAACAAATCACCCAAATGAGTTTGTTCCATGCTTCAACACTGCCATCTGCTGGCAGATGGAGAGGTAGACCTTAACTCCCTACTGTTTTCTGTGAGGTTTTCTGCTTCTCAGGCTTGTGTAAAGCAAACCTTTGAGTGAAACAAATACACTTAACTACTCTGTGCTTTTTAATATTTGAAGATATTAAATTGTCTGCAGCCGATTTTTGGTCAAGCCCTTTAAAATGCCCACAAAAACACGAGGAGTCCTTGTGATCTTATGTTAACATTTCAAATAACTAGAATTGGTAACAACAGTTACACAACTTGTACTTTTCCATCTCTTTTCAAAGTATCTGATAATAGCAGGGAGTCCCGCCAAGTATAATATTTTCTTAATTGTAAGCTCATGAAGATTGATAGGCTTTACTGAGCAAAACAATAAAATTCAGCATGTGTAATTTTTTCAAGAGGAAAATGTGCCAACGAGCATGCCGTAAGGCTGCCTTAGTTCTATTAAGATTATTCAGCTGTTACTTTTCTCCCTCTGCAGCAAGGCAGGACAGACCAATGTGTCCTTGTGGTCTTTCCAAATGGGTGTTAGATGGATTCTCTGCCTTTTACACCACAAAATCAAAGACTGTTAGATAATGTTTAACTTGAGAACAGAATTTTGCTTTGATGCCCATACAGATGAGTAAATGTGGTCTCCCTTTGACCATCTCCTCTCTTGAAGAAGAGGGAAATATCCTAACGAAAGATCTACCCTTAAATAGAAAGCATTCGACAAGCTATCTTCTCTTTATATCGTGCTATGTAGACCACACTTTCACATAGTGGCAGTCCAACCCAATCTTTTAATCTATTGGTTGGTGGGGGGCAAGGAGACAGCAATTGAGAATTCTTTCTCTTCTGTGACTCCAATTTTAGGACAGTAATTCTGTTTAATAACTGAGAAGCAACAATGAATGTTAGAAAGTTCCAGAAGAACTAGCATGAAAACTCTAAGTACACTAAATGGTCTTGTACTGCCTTTCTAAATGATCGCTGAGAGATCATTTGAACTTTAGTGACTCTATTATTAAGTGCTCCCTTGAAGGACAGAACCAATGTCCTGCATCTGGTGACTTTTGCAGCTATCAGAAATAGCTCCCATAAAGAGAAACTGTCATGGGGATCATAGGCATGGTTCTTAAATCAGAAAAACTAATGTAGTGATCCGCTTTTTACCTTACAATCTGCATAAGGACAGATATGTGTGACCTTACACTCATTTTGAGAATAAAATTCTCCACTGATAAGCTGTCCAGAGAAAGTAAGTGTCCAAAGAAACTGCACATAATGTTTAATAATTCTGAATGCATCCCTAAAATTAGCGTATAGCAAATCCCTTTATACAGATTTCACAGATCAAGAAAACACTGAAGATTAAATCAAGTATCCAAGCCAGTATCTTTAATAAGTGGCATGCCACATTTTGAGTTCTATCTGACTGCAAAGCTTTTTTTGCAATGCAAAGCATTTCTTTTAAATGTGAGCACAATGTGATCTAGAAATCAGTATATTTTTAATTGTATGCCTAGTTACATAAAAGCAGTAATAATTATGGCAAATAAAAAACTTTAAAAGATCCAACCTGGGAGGTTGTCAATATGGGAAATCAGTATATTTTTAATTGTATGCCTAGTTACATAAAAGCAGTAATAATTATGGCAAATAAAAAACTTTAAAAGATCCAACCTGGGAGGTTGTCAATAAGGGAAGCTCTATTCTGCATTGACAGTGGTGACTCAATGATCTCTGACTAGGAAAATCACACACTTTTATTCCAGTGTTTTAAGTCATTTTATAACTCACACTCGATATAAAAATACATTCTGCAAGTGGTATTACCACCCTAATTAATTGGTAATTTTTTGTCAATAATTGACCTTGAAATCCACCATGTCTTCAGAAGTACTTGTGATCAGGATGAAATGGCAGATTATGGTACACTCTTTAAAAAGAGAATTAGAGGCTGGAGCCGTGGCTCACTTGGCTAATCCTCTGCCTGAGGTTCTAGTCCCATTTGGGGAGCCGGATTCTGTCCTGGTTGCTCCTCTTCCAGTCCAGCTCTCTGCTGTGGCCCCGGAGGGCATTGGAGGACGGCCCAAGTGCTTGGGTCCCTGTACCCGCTTGGGAGACCAGGAGGAAGCATCTGGCTCCTGGCTTTGGATCGGCACAGCGCCGGCCATAGCGGCCATTAGGGGAGTGAACCAACAGAAGGAAGACCTTTCTCTTTGTCTCTCTCTCTCACTGTCTATAACCCTCTCTCTGTCTCTCTCACTTTTGAACTCTGCCTGTCAAAAAATAAAAAAGAGAGAGAGAATTAGAGAATATTATGAACAGTAAATTTGTTAGTGTTCATGAAATGGAAAAACAAATATTGAAAGACAAATAATACCAAAACTGACACTACATGGTGTTTAGAAATCTTGCTAAAAAACATCCCAGTATCAAATAGCTCATTGATACATTTCATCAAACGGTAAAGAATAAATTGTAAATAATCTTGTTCAGACTCTTTACAAAATTCATAGAATTTCAATGAATTTCATGAGACTTATAATAATCATAGGTATGAGCTCAGTAGAAAACCACTGAGCAAATATCCCTGACAAATAATTATAAAAGCCTCTTCAAATACATCATCAAATCAAAGCCAGAAATATATTTTTAAAAAGATAATACTGAACATTCAACTCATTTCTGCAATGCAGTGTTGGCTTCACAGTTCAGAACTCAAACAATACAACTTATATTAATAGCACAAAATATAATTATTTTAATAGACAAAAGAGAAGCATTAGAAAAAAAATCAACACCCATTTATAATAAAAACTCTCAGTAATCTAGTTATAGAAGGAAACAATCTCAACCAGAAAATGGTTATCTACAAACAGACATCAGTTGCCAAATAAATGCTAAAAGATCAGAATTTTCTTCAAAGAAACAAAGAACTTCTCATACCATTTACACTGCAGTTTTAAGCAGTTTTAAGCCATAGAAGACAAGGAAAACAAGTAAAAGGCATACGTATTTATTGTAATGAGAAAAAACTATCCCTTAACAAAAAATAATCCTAAGGAATCTACAAAATGTCCACCAGAAAAAAAGAATTTAGCAAGATGGAAGACACAAGGTTATAAACAAAAATCAATTGTATAAAATATACTAGCAATAAACAAAAAGGAAAATTAAATTACAGAGCAAAAATTTCTATAACAAAGTATGTATTTTAGGAGGACATTTAAAAATACGTTGGTAAAACATGTATACCTGACATTATGAAACATGGATGAGAGATATTAAGGCTGAAATAAAAATGAATAAATTCAATATAAATGTGGATTAAAAGATGTGATATTGTTAATAAGGTAATCTTTCCAAATTTATCCATAGATTGAATGCAATCAATTCCACTAAAATCATAGCAGTCTATTTAATTGAAGCATTGATTAAATTTTTATAAAAATAAAGATATCTGCAGAGCTGAGCTTTTTTTTTTTTTAAGTTTTTATTTATTTATTTGAGAGGTAGAGTTAAAGATAGAGAGAAGGAGTGACAGAGAAAGGTCTTCCATTCTCTGATTCACTCCCCAAATGGCCACAAAGGCCAGAGCTGGGCTGATCGGAAGCCAGGAACCTGGAGCTTCTTCTGGGTCTCCCACGCATGTGCAGGGGCCCAAGGACTTGCACCATCTCCTACTGCTTTCCCAGGCCATAGCAGAAATCTGGACTAGAAGAGGAGTAGTGGAGTCTCGAATTGCTACCCATATGGGATGCTAGAACCACAGGTGGAGTCTTAGCCTACTATTCCACAGCACTGGCCCAACTGAAGTTTATATATTTTTTTTTAAATAAAATGTAGGAGGACCTATATAATTTGATTTCAAGACTTTTTGAAAGATACAGTGAGTGTCTCTGTTTATGTATGATTCTTTGTAAATAAGAGGACTAGTCTGATATATATAAAATTAATTGCAAATACATATATATTTATTTGTTTATCATTGAAAAAATACCTGGGAACAAGACCACCTAAAACAGTGTATGGAGTTGTTGAGGGACCTAATAAAGCATTATTTAATATCCAGGAAGAAGACAATAAGCATTCAAAGCAAGGAGAAGCAAAGAGGCTGAGAGTAAGCCTGTGAAAAGGGAGTTTGTGAACAATGAAACCTTGAACCATTGTTTATTGTTGCCAAAAGACAGGGCAAGACTTTAGGAAATCATTCCTTTGAAAATCATTGGTGGCTTTAATGAAAGTTGTGTTGTAGTGATGGAACTTGAAACCAGAATGAAAGTGGCCAAGAAATCAATGGGAGTCAGAGGTGGTGAGGAGATGGAGACCACAAATGAACATTATGGATTTTATCTGGGAGGAGAAACAAAGTCTGAGAGTTTGGCTGATGCATTTTCTTAGCACTCAACAATTGCCTGCTCTAAGAGATAAGTCTCACCTTTCCTTTATTCCCTGACTCATTACCCATTTGTTGACAGTGGTTGGGTACACAGACGCTTAATGGACACTGACTCTCTCATATAAAACATCGGCCTCCTTACATTTCGCTATTTGGCAAGGAGATGATGATTTTGCGCCAACCCTCAGTGAATTGATATTAAACTCCGTGACTTCGTGAAGCTTTTCTTGACCTTGCTGCTGCTCTGTTATTATGGTCCACACCCTAAGTTCTTTTGCTGAGGACTATAACAATGTTCTTCTTCCATTCTTCCATTCTCATAATAAATAGTTCTATTTTCAGAGTCTTCACATAGTTCTTATGGATCCCAGCTACTACTCCCAGTTCTCTCCTATATCCCACCCCTAACCCTGCTTCCTGTCCCTTGTCCATCTCCAGATCCATTGTCTCTCAAAGTCGTTCCATTGCACACTCTATCAGCTTTTCTGTACAGAAACTGGTTTCCCCTCTCGTTTCTGGTATCTGATACATAATTTTTGCTACTGGCTCTTTCTTGTTCTACACGTCTATCAACCTTAAAATATTACTAATAAACAAATCCTGGAGAGTCCCCACTAAACACTTTCCTTATATCATGTCAGATCATATGATTAACCTGGCTTTTTGTCCCAGCAGTTACAGCAGAATTTTCTAAAAGACATTCCCTCCGCCTTTTAATTTTTTTTTTTACTTGAACGTATTCATCATTTGCTGTTCTTTCCTTTATAAAAACAGATTTATTGAGATATAATTAACATACCATAAATTTATCCATTTAAGGAGTACAACTAAGTGGATTTTAGTATATTCACAGAGTTGTGCAATCACTACACTGTTGTCTTCTGATGCCAGAAGATATTCCTTACCCTAAAAAGGAGTTCCAGATTCATTAGCAGTCATTTCCCATTGTCCAATCCTGCAGCTCCTGTCAAGCATGAAACTTTGGCTCTATCAGTTTTCCTATTCTCAGTATTTCATATAAGCAGAATCATATATGTTTGTTTAGCTCCTTTCACATACCATAAAGTTTTCAAGACTCACCTGTATAATATAATATTCCATACCCTTTTACACCTGAATAATATTTTATTGTGTGCATATACCAGTTATTTTAATCTATCCATCCACTGATAGACACTCATTAAAGCTTTCTCCCATTTTTGGCTACTATGTGTTGTGATGGTATGAACACTCATACACATTTTTGTATGGATACATTTTCAGTTCTGATGGAGATATAGATCATAATTATAAGCCACTTGTTAAATTCATTGCTTAAGATGTTTAAGCACTGTGAAATTGCCTTTCTAAGTAACTGTATCATTTGTATTCCCACCAGGCAATGTATAGAGATTTCAATTTCTCCACATCATCACCATTTGTTATTCTCTTCCATTTTTATTTTTAATAGTCCTTACTGAATGTCAAAAGGTGCGCCATTGCAGTTTTTATTTGCATTTCTCTAATGTTTAATGATGTTGAACATCTTTTTTTAAAAATATTTGTTAGCAATTTGGGTATATTCTTTGGAGAAGTTATTTTCAAATCTTTGTTTATTTTTTGAAAATATAGTTTATTAATGTATTTTTACTTGAGAGAAAGAGAAAGAAAGAGAGATTGCCCCCATACTCTCCACAAATGCCTAACAAAGGCTGAGTCTGAGCATGAACCAAAGCCAGGAGCCAGGTACTCAGTCCAGGTTCCAACATGGGTGGCAGGATCTCAATTACATGAGCCATCACCTGCTGCCTCCCAGAGTCTGCATTAGCAACAAGCTGTCACCAGGAGCTGGAGCCAGGAACTCTCAGGAGAACCCAGGCACTCCATTGTGGAACCACAGGGCTCTTTACCAGTAGGCTAGACTCCTGCTCCATCTTCGCCTACTTATTATCAGATTTTATTTATTTACTTTAGAGAGAGGGGAAGAGAAAGAGAGAGAGATTTTCCACATGCTGATTCACTCTCTGAATGTCAGCGATTGCTGATGCTGGTCCAGAAAAAAATCAAGGAGCCAGGAATTTGATCCATGTCTCCCAAATGGGTGGCAGATACCCAACTACCTAATCCATCACCTGCTGTATCACAGGATGTACATTAACAGGAATCTAGAATTGGGAGAAGACCAAGAACTCACATCTAAGCACTCTAATATGGTATGTGTTTGTCTTAACCCTTACCTTAAGTGCTAGGTCAAACTTAACCTTCTTTGCCCAATTTTAATTAGTTTATTTTTTTCAGTTGTTGATTCTTAAGAATTGTTGCATATTCTGTTACATACAAACCTCTGAACAGATATATGATCTGCCAGTACTTTCTGTCATTCTTTGGGTTGTCTTTTTACTTTATTCATGATATACTTTGAAACACAAAAGTTTTAATTTTGATAATGTCTAATTTACTTATTTTGTCATTTTGTTTTTGCTTTTGTTGTCATATGTAAGAACATTTTGCCTAAACCAAAGTCATAGTGATTTACTCCTGTTTTATTCTGGGATTTATTTCTAGTATTAGCCCTTATATTTAAGTTTATGATTCATTTTGAGTTAAATTGTTAGTATGATGTGAAGTGGGAAGTCTTTGTGTGTGTGTGTGTGTGTGTGTGTGTGTGAAGGAGGGATGGGCGTTCAATGTGATTCTTCTGCATGTTGACAGACAGATGGGCTAGCACCGTCTACTGACGAGGCTATGATTACTCCATGAAACATGTTGGAACCCTTCTCAAAAATCAAGTGAGCATATACATGAGTTTATTAGTTGATTATAAACTCGATTCCCTTAAGTAATGTTTTATAGATATCAGCTATGTTCTGTGGTTGGTAATTTTGTTAAAATCCTGTATTTTCTCAAAGCTTTTTTATTTAGTGCCCCATGAGTTTATCAACTGTAATTATTGAATTGTGTATTTATTGCTATAATTCAATTAGATTTTGTCTGTTGTATTTTGCATTTCAGTTGTTAAGTGCATATGTTTATAATTTTACAACTTCCTAATGGATTTCATCATTGTGAACTATCCTCTCTATCTGTGGCAATATTTTTGTTAAAATCTCTTTTGCTAACAGTTTTCCTACTTCAGCTGTCTTTTAGGTATCGTTTGCCTAGAACATCTTTTTCTGGTTTGATTGTTTTTCATCTACTTGTACTTTTAAGCATAATCTGTGTCTCTTATATATAGCATAAAGTGAGATCAATTTTTTGTTGTTGTTGATTGGTTGGTTTGCCTGTTTCTCCAATCTATTTAATTTTATTGGAATGTTTCTTTCATTTATGTTTAATGTAATTGAAGAGGTATAATTTATATGTTCCATTTTCTTAATTGTTTTCTCTGTATAGTATCTGCTGTGTATCTCTATTCCTCCATTAATGCTTTAGTTTGAGTTTGTGTCAGCTAGATATTTTAATGAAATTAGATTTAATTCCCTTTTTTCTTTTACTATTTAAAAATATTTTCTAAATGGTTACAATTGGGAATGCAAAGAACAACTTAATCTAAACAATACTTTGAATTAATACCAACTTAGTTTTAATGGCATGCTTTAAGTGTGCCCTAATATAGTTGCATTCCCTCTTCCTTCATTGAAATTACATATTTATACATCATATCTTCACAGTTTTATAGCCAAATTTTCATACAATTGTCTTTTAATTCAGACATGGAAGGAAAAAATTAGAAACAAAAATGTTTGTACTATTTATTTCTATTTACCTTTATTACTACTTTTATTAGTGTTTGTTTCTTTGCATGGATTTGAGTTACTATGTTCCTGATTCCTTCTTTGCAATTATATTTTGCTATTCACTTCCTCAAGCTAGACTGATTTGTCTTCAACTTATTATTATTTAAATTATTTTTGATGAAGAATTTTGAACAATGAATGTCATCAAAGGAGACTGTGGTAAAAGCTGAGAAGAGTAAGTCCATTAAAAGTAGTTGGGGAGTAGATTGTGGTGTAGCAGGCAAAGTCACTACCTATGATGCTGTCAATCCATATGAGTGCTGGTTCAAACCCTAGCTTCTCCACTTCTGATCCAGCTCCTGCTAATGGCCTGAGAAAAGAAGCAGAAGATGGCTCAAGTATTTGAGACCCTGCCATCCATGTGGTTACGTGGATGAAGTTCCTGGCTCCCAGCTGTGACCTGGCCCATCCCTAGCCATTGTGGCCATATGCGGAGTGAACCTGTGGATAGAAGATGGCTCTCTCTGTGTCTGTTTTTCTGTAACTCCCCCTTTTAAAATAAATAAATTAGTATTTAAATAAAAAGATATTGTGGTTTTTATTACGTTTTATTACTAGTGCTACATTTAATACCAGATAAATAGTAAGTACTTAACACATATTTTGGAATAAATTAACCTAAGTCACTTGATGACTGATGCTTAAGAGTTGAATTATATAAGGCACAGAACTGGGAAGAATGCTTGATACAGGGCCAAGCATGCTATGATTTTAAAAAGTTCTTGCTTCTTAAAGAGGAATCAGAGGAGACTGTGACAGCTCATGTCATTGGTGATATTGCCTGAGGGAGAACCCTGTGAGCCACATAGACTTTCAGTCTGACCTGGAACACTAGATGGGGGCAGGGTGCCTACCTAAACCCTTTGAAGAGAACATTGCAGGCTTCCTATCACCCTGAACAAAAGGGTTCCAGGTGAATAGCAGGGAGAAAGCACCATCTTAAAAGGCAAGTACAGGATACAGTGGCTCATATGCATATGACTAAGAAATTTTACACTGTTGACCAAATGGACCTAATTGATATTTAAAGAATATTTCTTCACAGAGATGCAGAATACACATTCTATTCAACAGTACATGGAACTTTCTCTAGGATAAACCATATACCTGGGAATAAAGCAAATTTAAACAAATTCAAAAAAAAGAAATAAAATGTATCATTTTATGACCACAATGGAATAAAGCTGGCAATTAACAACTTCACAAAATCCAGAAAATATGCAAATACATGTAGACTGAGCAGTGTACTCCTGAATGAACAGTAGGTAATAGAAGAAATAAATATGGAAAGAAACAATTCCTGGAAATGAATGAATATTATAGCACAGCATATCAAAACCTTTGGGATACTGCAAAAGCAGTATTATGAAGGATATTTATAGCAATTAGTACCTACATACAGAAATTGGAAAGGCATCAAATGTGTGAGCTATCAATGCATCTCAGGGACTTTGAAAAACAACAACAAACCATAACCAAAATTAGCAAGAGGAAAGAAATTATTAAAATTAGAGAATAAATGAAAATGAGATTCAAAAAAGATACAAAAGATCAGTGAAATGAAGACCTGTTTTTTTGAAAAAAATAAAATTGATACATTATTGTACCAACTAACTAAAAATAAAAAGTGAGAAAACGCAAATTAATAAAATCAGAGGGGTACAATGGACACCAAAGAAACCAAAAGAGCCATCAGGAATTACTACAAAACAGCTATAATTGTAAAATACAGAAGAAATAGATAGATTTCTGGACACATACACTCTACCAAAAATAAGTCACGAAGACAGAGAAAACTTAAACAGACAAATAATTTAGATGGAGATTGAGTCAGTGAAAAAGACCCTGCTATCAACGAAAAGCTCAGGACTTGAAGGCTTCACTGCTGAATTCTACCAAACTTTTAAAGAACTAATTTCAATTCCTCTCTAATTATTCAAAACAATTTAAAGGTAGGGAATTCTCTCAAACTCTTTCTGTGAGGTCAGTATCACCTTAATTCCAATACCAAAAAAGATCCAACATAGAAAGAGAACTATAGACCAATAACCCTGATGAATATACATGCAAAAATACTCAACAAAATACAAGCTAATTGAAGACAACAACACATCAGATAGATCATTCACCCAGACCAACTGTGATTTGTGTCTGGTATGCAGGGATGGTTCAACACTCACAAATCAATAACAATGATACATTACACAAAGAAATTGGAAAATAAAAACTATGTGATTATCTCAAAAGATGAAGAGAAAGCACTGGATCAAATACAACATCTTATCATGATAAAAATCTTAAGTAAATTGGGTATAGAATATTCCTTAACCCAAACAAGGAAATATATGACAAACATATAGCCACCATCCTATTGAGTGGGTAAAAGCGTTTCCACTAAGACCTGGGACATGACAAGGATGTCTACTTCCAGCATTGGTTTTCAATATAATTCTGGAAGTTTTAGCCAGAGCCATTAGGCAAGAAAAAAAAGATCTAAAGAATACAAATTGGAAAAGAGTAAGTCAAATTATCCCTGCTTGCAGATGACATGAATCTACATATAGGGAAACCAAAAGACTCCACTGAAACTATTGGAATTCATAAGAGAGTTTGGTAAAGTTCCAGGATATAAAATCAACATGCAAACATCAATAGCCTTTGTATACACTGACAGTGCCATATCTGAGAAAGAAATTGTAAGGTCAGTACCATTCCAAAAAATCCACAAAAATTAAGTAGCTTGGATAAATTTAACAAAGCAGGTGAAAGATTTCTATAGTGAAAATTATAAAATATTAAAGAAAGAAATAAAAGAAGATACATGAAAAGGGTGAAAAATTCTGTTTGTGGATTGAAAGAATTAACATCATCAAAAGGTCCTTACAACCAATAGCAATTTACACATTCATTGCAATACCAATGAAAATACCAATAACATCCTTTTCAGATCTAAAAAAAAAATTATGCTAAAATTCCAATGGAAACACAGACAATCCTGAAAAGCTAAAGCAATCTTAAAAAGCAACAACAACAACAAAAAGCTTTAAATCCCAGATTTAAAGACATACTACAGGGCAGTTATAATCAAAACAACCAGAGATTGGCACAAAAATAGACTAGGAGACAAATGTAACTAAATAGAAGCCACAGAAATCACTCCATGTATCCACAACCAACTATTTTGACAAAGGAGCTAAAATCAATCCCTAGAGAAAGAATGGTCTCTTCAATAAATCATGCTGGGAAAATTGGTTCTCTGTATGCAGAAGTGAGATCCCTACTTTACATTGTATACCAAAATCAACTAAAAATGGATCGGGGAGCTGAATCTACAACCTGATACCATCAAATTACTAGAGGAAAACCTCAGGGACACTCTTTAAGGCATTATCTTTAGCGAAGACTTCCTGGAAAGACCCCAGAAAACCAGACATTTAAAAAAATAGATAAAAGGGATTACATCAATCTAAGAAGCTTTTGCACTGCAAAAGAAACATTCAACCAAATAAAGAGGCAACCAACAGAATGGGAGAAAATATTTACCAACTATGCAACCGATAAGGGATTTATACTTAAAATCTATTGAGAGTTCAAAAAAACTCAACAAAAGCAAACAGATAAACAAACAAAAATGTAGTTAAGAAACGGGCACAGGGCATGAACAGACATTTTTCGAAGAATGAAATGCAAATAGCAACAGGAACAAGAAAAAATGCTTAGGATCACTAGCCATCAGGGAAATGCAAATCAAAATTGCAATATTTCACCTCCAACCCCAGTTGAAATGGCTCTCATATGGAAATCAAATAATAAATAAATAAATAAATAAATACTTATATACATACATACATGCTGGCAAGGATTAGGGGAAAATGTAACGTACTACATTGTTGGTGGGAATGTAAATCAGTACAGCCATTACGGAGGTACCTCAGAAAACTCAAAATAGATATACTGTATGACCCAGCAATCCCCTCCTGGGAATTTACCCAAAGAAAACAACATCATGTTTATTGAAGTTCAATTCACAATAGCAAATTTATGGAATCAACCCAGATGTTCATCAACTGATGACTTGATAAAGAAATTGTGGTGTATATACAATATGGAATACTACTTAGAGCCATTAAAAAAAGGATGAAATCCTGTCTTTTGCAACAAAATGGATGCAACTGGAACCCATTATGCTTAGTGAAATAAATTAGTCTCCAAAATACCAATATCATGTTTTCCCTGATCTGTGGTAATTGATAGAGTACAAAAAATGTAATTCATATATATATATATATATATATATATATGCTTATAGCCCATTTCTATACTGTTGAGTAACAGTGGTGTTGCTATTTTTTTGAATTTTTACTTAGTGAGAATTAAGCTTATGATTATTAAATAAACTGAAAGTGTGTCTTTATAAAAATTCAAAGAAAGAATAAGAAAGCAAGGAGGTGGGAGGGTGGAAATGTGGGTGGGATGGAGGGTAGTGACAAAATATCACTGTGGCCCTAAATCTGTATATATAAAACATAAAATTTGTACACCTTATATAAATAAAAAAATAAAAAGTTCTTAAAAAGATGAGTTTTACAGAGTTGTCTGTAGGGTTTTTTGATAGAATTCTGAGACACACTTTCAATGAGAGAACTTAAAAATTGATTAAGCAAAGCATTAACTAATTCCTTGAGTGAAGCTTAAAGTTCTTCAGGAAGTCAAACAAGGGCACAAAATGTGATCACTAATAATCTTATACATACTAATTTAAAAGTATACAACAGATTTCATGGATCTCTGTAATTTAACGCAAATAGGACAGGTTCTTCAGTTGATGGCTCACTTGATATAGCCTATTGCACACATATTGCCTTACAATCCTGTTTATAGACACTAACAGTTGGAAACTGAGAGTTGCTCAAGCAGAATTCTACATAATTACCCATTTGGGGTTAATTTACTTTTATTGTGCCTGCAAAAGTGAACTCAGCTAAACTTGCCATTTTCCATTCCAATGGGTTGTAAATGTTTTCAGTTTCACAGCTCAGGCATTTTGCTGCAAATCTTCTGAACCATGTGACTTGGACTAAGCAGGACAACATGTCAAAAGAATGTAGATTACTTCTAAATCTGCAGCACAATTTTAAATTTCTGTTAGAGTGTGGGAAATTGGCAACTACAAGCATCAGTAATGGAAATATAAATTGTTTGGGATTTAGTAGTCAGCATTTACTCAACAAACAGTTTTGGAATAATTTTTCTGTGTAAGATACTAAGTTTTGGGGTTACAGTGACAAGAAACAGACCAATATAAAAGCTTCAAAGAGTGTTAAAGGTTGGTCAACTTGTAAATTGAATAGTATGCATTATATATATATATGTATATATATATTTAATGAACACTAGCTAGAAATACATGGAGATTGAATACACTCTTAATAATGAAAATTCTCAGTGAAAATCTCTATCTGACTCTAAAATGTCTTTATTTCTACTTGCTCATTAAATCATTTTTCCCCATCAAAGCATTTTTTTCAAATTCCAGTTTTTCTCAAAACTTTTCTTTGAGTATCTGGGCAATGAATTTTCTTATGTCATTCTTTATAAACTTTCACAGAACTTCTCTTATTCTTCTATTTATTTTTTGCTTATAAAGCAAATATTGAGCTCCTGACATGTTCTGACCATGGTTAATTGAAGGGATATAAAGACGAAAGTGTCTTTATCTTAATAACTAGAGGAAACAAATAACAAAACCATTACAATTCCGATTAAATGTGCCATGTTTGGCTTATTGCTTAAGATTCCAATCAGATCAACAGCATCCCATATTGGAACTCCTGGGTTTGAATTGCATCTCTGTTCTCTATTTTACCTACCTGCTAAGGTACACCCTGCAAGACAGCAAGCAATGGCTCAAGTACTTGGATCCCTGCCACCTTCTTTGATTGAGTTCCTGGTCTCTTGCTTAGCCTGACCCCATCCTGGCTGTTGTGGGCATTTGTGAAATGAGCCAGAGAATGGGAACAGCTAAAGTTCAACTAACTAACTACATAAATATAAAAATGCTATAAAGAGGCCTATTTAAAAAAATAACAAACTTCAATGCAATGCAGGATTGTTTTTTTAGAAATATTAGCTGAACTAGTTAAAAAATCAAATAACACAGATACTACTAAAATATTAAATGGAAACTTTCTGTGTTTTAGACAATTGAATTAATTAATCTAATGCATATAGCAAGTCTGAGGCAGATCATATGCCACAGTATTTTAAAGATGATGAAAGAGGGGTAGGTGTTGTGTTGCAAAGCTATGTGTTGCTTGTGATGCCTGCAACTCATATCAGAGTGCCAGTTCAAGTCCTGGACACTCCATTTCTTATCAAGCTCCCTGCTAACATGCCTGGGAAAGTAGCAGAAGATAGCCACAGTACTTGGGCATCAGCCACCCATGTGGGAGAACTGGATGGAGTTCCTGGCTCCTGGTTTTGGCCAAGCCTGGTCCCAACAGTTACAGCCATTTTAGAAGTTAACTAGTTGATGAATGCATTCTCTTTCTCTCTCTCTCTCTCTCTCCTCTATCTATAATTACCTTTAAAATAAATTAGTAAATAAATCTTTAGGAAAAAAGATGATAAAAGAGAGGAAAGGGAATTTAAAATTTAAATGATTGACATAATTCATGTAACTGTTAAGTGACGGAGTCAGGATTTGCATTCATACACTTGGGCAAATGAAGTTGTGTTTATCTGTAGTTTTTCATTCCAGATTATCTATCTCCAGTTTATAAGAATAACTCATCAACTTGTGACTTACAAAGTATTCTGTCAGAGAAGAATACTTCCCTTCTTCATGATCCTCACCACTGTAATAGGAGTGAGAGAGAACTGTTGTTGCAAACTACTTTTTGTTCACCATATAATAACCTAGTGAAAACTGATGGGTACAATAATAGATACCAGGATGTGGGATATCACAATGACAAACACTCTAAAACATTGGCTCATGAGTGTATGGGGAGTGCTGGGAACACTGTAATTGGGATGTAGAAAATTATCATTCATATTTTTTAGTAGTCCACATTTGCTTTTTAGTTAAAGATTTGAGAAACAGAATGCTAATAAATATTGCCTCTGATAATACTTACAAAGTAATTAAATAAATGTCTGCTTTTCAAAAATAGAAAAAAGGGAACATTTTGACATTATGTGACTATAAAGTTAGAAAATACAAGTGCTGCTTGTTCTTCAAAAATTGTTTGAATAGCATGGGTTGAATAAAAGTCAAATAAAACTCCACACTCAAAGATTAAATAAAAATTTGTGAAATCCTTTTAATGAATTAATGTGACTCTAGTCAATCTTTTCAGTTGGATAAAATATGTCAGAGGAAACAGTAATGGCATAGCTTTACACAAGCATACTAAGCACAAAGAACTAGCAATAAGATTAGAGAAGGGAAGAAAAGCATCGTCAAGAATTGTGGCATTTTAGGATACAATTTACAGACTACATGAGGCTGAGCTATATTCTTTTTTTTATTTTTACTTTTTGACAGGCAGAGTTAGACAGTGAGAGAGAGAGAGAGAGAGAGAGAGAGAATGGTTTTCTTTTTTCCGTTGGTTCACCCCCCAAGTGGCCACTATGGCTGGTGCATTGCGGCCAGCGCGCAATCCGAAGCCAGGAGCCAGGTGCTTCCTCCTGGTGTCCCATGCGGGTGGCAGGGCCCAAGGACCTGGGCCATCCTCCACTGCCTTCCCAGGCCACAGCAGAGAGCTGGACTAGAAGAGGAGCAACTGGGACAGAATCCAGTGCCCCAACCAGGACTAGAACCCCGGGGTGCTGGCGCTGCAGGCGGGGGATTAGCCTGGTGAGCCATGGCGGCGGCCTGAGCTATATTCTTTGTACCTTTAAAATCCACTGCATATATTTGTAGGTGATTTTTATTGAATCATCAAGGTTCAACTTAAATGCCAACTGCCTTGGATTAAATACTCCTTCATTACATCTTATTTGGATTCTCTGTTCCTTATTATATTTATGAAGGTGACTTCTACCCTGCAACTGACTATGCCCCCCTATGTAATTTGAATTTGTCAATGACTTTTAAATTTTGTAAGATATGTATGCAAAAGCTACATGATAAATGTTTGATGCTTGAATAATTGAGCAGATTAGTACAAACCTTCACTGACATAGCAGAATAATCTAACCAGTTGCAATAATCCCAGTTCAAAACTAAAAACAGTTTTAAGAATTCACAATTCTACCTGATTCCTTAACTTAAAAAATAAAAAAAATTCAAGAGTAGATTTAACCTGTACAGTAAAATGTGTTACATAAATCTCATCAAAAATATAATCTTTTAGACTTCTAGTCTCAGGAAATTTTGAAGGATTTTTATTTGCTACTTTTCATTAATAATTTTCTTCATAGACAAAAGTCAAGTCAATTAATCACAGATTTAAATTTGGTTATAAATTTAAAGGCCTGTTTCAGGTCATAAAATTCATTACCTAAATACCACTTTAAAAAATAGTCGACATATTTCCATGGTGAGGGCCTTGATATAAGAAGAAATCACAATCATTTGTTGCACATATCTTGTTTGTTCAATAAATTCCCAAATTTTGTTTTTTTTATCATATTCTAAAGGAAACAACAACCAAATTATTGGAATTTACATACCTGTCGGCACCAGAGTTTACGAAATATTTGTAGATAAGCCAACACCATAAGACACAGTGGTGCCATGTATGTCACCAGAAAGAAACAAATGTGATACATCTTGGGGTAAATGTCACCTATGATGAAAATTGAAAACAATGCAATCTCCTGTTACAATGGATGAATATTTTAACAGACATATCTATCAACATTTTTCAAAGTAAAAATTTATACTTTATGTGATTCCCTTGGCATGTTTTATACACTACATTCTCATGTTAAATACTCTACAGTATTTAACTGCTTACTTATTACTTCTCCTTACTAGAATATAAATTCCCCAAGAACTGGTAGGCTGTTCCTAATTTTACCTCCAAATACAAATGTGGCAACATCTGGAGAAAGTAAATACAACCAGTGGTTCCTTCTGTTAACTTATAGGCACTTACTCAAAGTTCTTTAAGCTTGCCATGTCTGTGCTTGTAAATGATTGTACACATGAGGAAAGAGTTTTAGGGATATTTGAAGTTAATTTCAATCCAGTATGGATTTTTTTGTTTATATCCATGTCACTTATTCACAAAAACACAATTAGATTATAGTGCTTTTTTATTTTTAAATCTAAAATACACAAAAGGTACCTATTATGCATTAGGCAGTTAATAGAGAACCAATCAATTCATTAAAAGTTTTGCGTCATTTTTTTTTTAAGATGTATTTATTTATTTGTAAGGCAGAGATACAGAGAGAGAAGGGAGAGAGAGAGAGAAAGAGAGGGGGAGAGAGAGGGAGAGAGAGAGAGGGAGAGAGAGAGAGGGAGAGAGAGAGAGGGAGAGAGAGAGAGGGAGAGAGAGAGAGGGAGAAAGGAGTCTTCCATCCACTGGTTCACACCCCAAATGGCCACAACGACTAGGGTCAGGCCAGGCAGAAGCCAGGAGCCAGGAGCTTTATCCAGGTCTCCCACGTGGGTGCAGGGACCCAAGCACTTGGGCCATCTTCTGCTGCTTTCCTAGGCACATTATCAGTGAGCTAGATTGGAGGTACAGTGGCTGGGACTCGAACCAGCGTCCAAATGGGATGTTGCCTCTTTAGGCAGAGACTTAAACTTCTAAGTTGTATCAAATTAATATTCTAGTATTTCTAGACTATGTCTATTATTGACTTTAAAATGATTTAGAAATCATTTTCCTTAAGCTAGCATTTGAATTCATTACAGTAGACCATCTACTTATACTACAACGTAAAACAAGAAACAACAAACTCTGCATAGATTCCATGGATACTACATCCAATAATTCAATATGAGTCTAATTTATTGATAACAAAACAAATTTTGCTTTGTATTTCTAAAAATTAAATCCTTTATTTTGCCTTTGATTTTGGCAAGGTGTTAGTTTCATGCAGTTATTGAGAGGTAAAGCTATCAGTTCCATGCATTTTATTCTTTTCATTACATCAGAAAAGTGAATAGGAGGATAAAGGCTTGCTTATGAGATAAAATTTGTGTTAAGGGCAACTTATAGTCAGGATTAACAATGACCTTAGTAATCAGTAATACTTATTAAAGCATTTATCTCTTACTGAATGCATTTTAAAAATATCCACAAGTTTAATATCCTCCACAATCTAGATTCCATAGCCTTGTCTCCCAGAGTCAATTGTGTTTGAGCACATTATTTTCTGTATTCTTCCTTGTAAATCGCTGTCAGCTTTCTCAGAATAGACATTTTTCTCCACTGAAATCTTCAAAAGGAAAAGCAGAGTGCATATGCTGCTAAGTGGTCTAAGAGACCAATCTGAGTTGTCATTTTTATCCTCTCTCTGGCCCAGGATGCACTCACCTATGTCATCAGTTTCTAACTTCCTTTCAAGTTTATCCTGTACCAGCAGGCCACTTACATAAAACGTTGTAGAATCCAAGCAGCCCAACTGAAGGAAAAACAAATAGATTTTCCCTTTGAAGTGCTACACTTGAGCAATATGTGGTGGGCCAGTTTCAATGGAACCGGTAGGTGACCTCAGCACTTCCCAGGCACCTGAGTGGCTTGGAACTTTTATTTGTATTGAAGAAAGTGTCACATGAACTTTGCAAATAAAAAAATGTCTTTAACACTTACCTACCTGTGAAGCTCTGATGCCTGCCTCAGACTAAATTGAGTGACAGGAGAAGATAGATGTGATAGGTAATTTTCTCTCTCTTCAGCATGTTATCATTGTGATAATGGTTTGGAGTTTTGAACAGATGGGAGTTTTTTGTGGTTGGCATGTGTATAAATAGTTGGAAAACTATGCACTTGACTGCTAAGTGAATATTGTAAGAATGAACACTTACATGGAGAAAAGTTGTTCAAGAAAATTGTTCTTCCAGGATAGCATAGATTGTGTTTTCATAAGGAGATTATAATAGATAATTGGGGAAACATGATCATCTTAAATCCCTCATTTCATGCTTACAGTCTAAGGTAATTGAAAATCCAGATATATCACTGAAAATTTAATTGTGTTTGTTAAAGATACCTTTGGTATTTTTCTATACTTGATAAGCAGTGTCTCCCATATATTTTAAGACATTTATGTATGACCTAGAATATAGCTTTATCAAATTTGTTTCCCTTAAGAATAACCTTAATTAGTTAACTTCCATTTTGAAGATTGACATCTACTAAAAATCCGTGTCTCTACTCAGATGATAAACAGGCCCATTCTAAATAAATCCTGGCATATATGAAGAACAAATGTGGATCTTTAGCCTGAAATCAAAGATTAAATAGTATTATCATGTATTAAATAGGCAAAATTTCACTTCACTCACACAAGTTAAAGTCCATTATTCAGTAGCATGTTAACCTGATTTTTTGAAAATTATGAATATTTCTTCTTCATGCTAACCTTATCAGAGACTAAATGGGCAGAAATATTATTTCCCAATATTCAATTTGGACTGTCATAACCTATCAAACCTGTTTTCCTCCACTCGCTCAATTGAGTCTAGGCACACAATCAGGCCCTGCCTTCTATGTGTGCACCCCTTTTCCTTACAGGAACATTTATTAAACTACTTACATAATTTACCTGAATCTTTAATAGCGTTATCTTTTTTAATGGTGTTTTTAGTAAATGTTCTAGTGGATACATGTACATATATTTTAATCAATTTTAAAATCTTACAATATGCCAGATTATGATTGCTTTGGCTGTCAAAAAGGACTCCACTTTTATTTTTTAGCTACCAAAGAACAATTTGTCAGTAAGATTCAGCAGGAGATATATTATTAATTCCCAGCATCCAGACCAGTGTTTGACAAACAACAAGTGTTCCTTAAATACTGATGAATTAGTAATGAGACCATTGTTCCTTTGATTGTGCTTGGGAAAAGAGAGATGCTTTCCTTTCAATAGGTTCTATCTTGTGGAATCATGCATTTACAAACCATTCATGAAAGAAAGGGGGCCAGCATTGTGGCATACCAGATAAAGCTGCTGCTTGGGATAGGGATATCCCATATGTGATCTCCAGCTCCCTCTAATGGCCAGGGGAAAACTGCAGCGTATAACCCAAATGTTTGTGCCCTTGCTACTTAGGTGGGAGACTTGGATGTGGCTCCTGGTTCCTGGCTCCTGGCTTCTGGCTTTGGTCTGGCCCAGCTCTGGTGTTACAGCCTTCTGGAGAGTGGATCAGCAAATGTAAGATCTCTGTCTCTCTCTCTCTCTTTAACTTGACTTTCAAATAAACAAACAAATCTTTAAACAAAAAAAAAATTGGGAATAAATTTTTGGAAGAAATCTAAACTTGCAGAAATATGAATATATGTGCTCAAGTAAAGAGTGAGCAAAACATGTAGAAAAACTCAAATTCATGGAGTAATGGAATCAAAGGTCAGATTTGCTTTGGTGCCCAAAATTTTCTGAAATCCATGTGTAGTTTTTAGGGTATGTAATTTTTGAATTTTTTAAAGAGTTCTCGTACACATGGAATTCAAAAAACAAACATTAAGAAGCTATGAAGAAGGCTTTTAAGCTATTAAGTTATTAATGTCAAAATCAATATAAAATAATAAAAAACAGATTAATTTAATGCCACATCATAAAAGCCTCTCTAAACATTGTAAGTAAACATGGACTATATAAAATCACTTTAATTACTTTTCTAAAGTATTTAAGTATTTAGACTGAGTTCGATGTTAAGGTATTCAGCAATACTTGTGGTTTATTTTCAAGAAAATTTTCATGATAGAGTTAAATAATAAAATACTAGAGTTACAAAAACTTCTATGTGTATATAGTTATTATTCAAAGGTAATTGAATAGAATGTGCCTACTTAATCATAATAAATGACAGGATTAATATAATAAATCATAATAAATGACAAGATTCTCAGGTTAATGCTACTTGATTATTCATAGCAACATAATGAAAATTTATAAATGCAAGTTATATATCATGTATACATAAATGAAATTAATTACTAAAATACCTTAGAGAAAACATACTCACATATATTAAGTAATATATGTTATCTAATTACCCTCTCTATAAATTTAAAAAAATCCTAACTTTTGAGTTGGAAGTTTTGATTTAAATGTACATATTTACTTCATAATCTTGAACAAATAATGTAAACTTTCTACATATTTAAATTTGTATTTCTGGAAATTTAAGAAAACCTAACATGACTAAGTCTACATTATAAAATAAGCTCTTCATTCCATTGACTATCTGAAAAATATGAAAGCTAGAAATCAGTCCAAATAGATTTTCCAAAAGACATGATTTTGGGTTTTAACTTGGTTTTCATATTTTTGCAACTGAATTATAAGTGCCAATAAACTATATAAGCCCTATTTTATGGTGGCTATGAAAATCCGAACTTTCAGTTTGTAGCTGTAATAGAAATGAAAGCTCATGGGCTTAAATGTACTTACCTCCCCAGCGCTCATCACATACTGTGAAGAGAGTGGTTTTATTGGCTAAGCCAGGGAGCATGGTACTGCACTCCATGACGATGGCCTGAGGAATCATTATGATGCAGGAGACAATCCAGATGATGACAATGCTGTTCCGGGCCCGTTTGGCTGTGCTCTTAAACATCAAAGGATGACAGATGGCATACCATCGATCTAAGGCGATGCAGCTCAGTGTGAGAACAGACACAGACACTGACACAGTCTAGAGAATGGAGAAGGAACATAGTACAAGAGAAGCATCAGGTGTCAAAAGGATCACTCATTGTCTTTACTGCATTAGAAAAATGGTCACAGTAGGTAAACAAATTCAAAGCTGTCAAAAGGTGAGGATGTGGAGAAAGGGGAATCCTAATACACTGTTGATGGAAATGCTAATTAGTGCAGCCATTATGTAAAACAGCATGGAGCTTTCTCAGAAAACTGAAATAGATCTGCCATGTGATTCAGCTGTCCCATTTTGGGGAATATATCCAAAGGAAGTGAAGTCAGCATATGAAAGAGATACCTGGACTCACATGTATATTGCAGCTAAATTCACAATGGTAAAGATGTGGAATCAACCTAGATGTCCATCAGCTGATGACTGGATAAAGAAGGTGTAGTATATAAATGGGATGGAATATTACTCTGTGATAAAAAGAATGAAATCTTGACATTTGCAATGAAAGGCATGGAAGTGGAGATAACTGGAATAATTGAGATTAACCAGACACAGAAAGATAAATTCCACATGTTTTCTCTGATATGTGGAAGTTAATAAATATATATATATTACATATGCAATATGTAGCATAAAATGCGTGGATGTCATATTATTTGGTATATAGCTATTTATAAATATTTTCTTCACTGAATTGTACCCTTACTTAAAAACATACTTCCTTCACTCTTCGATTCATGTCATATTAATATCTGTTTTCAAAAATAGCATGTGTGTATAATATGAGGCAAATAAGGAAAAATTTTAAAAATTATTTTTAAAATCACTAAAAATATAACTCTGAACTCTGAATGAAAAATATAACTATGAACTCTTTAAAGTTCCTTCATAAAAAGTCTTAAGAATAAAGTAATACTGATTTTGACAAGTAAAAAATTATAATAGCACTAAAAATATGATACCACAGAACAAAGTCTGAGAACTACAAGTTTTATGGAAGATTTTTAAAGAACTGAAATAAAACAAGATACAGAATATTAAAAAAAATCCACACATGTGTCGTCTATATCTTTCATGGTAACATCAGAAAGAGGAAGAATATATTGGAAAAATGCCTATTTCCTGTCAAATTTGGGAAAAAATGCCATGAAAACTTCTTAAATTTCCTTGACACCAAATATTTTAATTTATAATCGGTATTTGTTGAATAATTACTTCCACAATTTTGTCTTAAGACTTTTTTATTGATATAAGAAATCATATCTTAAAATTAAACAAAAAAGAAACCCATATATTTTTTCTCAAATGGAACAACCTCTTTCTCTTACAGGGAATAGTATGATGTGTCTATCCTGTAAATTTTCAGGTAGGAATTTTAAAGAAACATTTTAAGCATAGCTATACTCACATGATCAATATATGTAATTATGTTTAGTGTGTTCTCCTTTCCTGGATAAAACATTGATACCTATATTATTCCCAAGATTCTCTCTTCCTATATAAAAAAAGTTTTCATTTCTCTTATTTTTAATCAAAAATTCTTATTTGTTTTCTTTTCAGAACATGTCACACAGTAAATGATTTTGTTTAATTTGCTTATTTTGTCTGTTTTCTCTATTGGAACAATTCACCATGACAGGATACACTGCTTCTATGCTTCTGGTTTTTTTTTTCTTCTTTTTCATAACTGGCTCAGAATTTGATGTGTATTATGTACTTAATAAATATTTTTAATCAATTATTAGTGATCAGCCTCAATTTAAGGTAATAGATGTGACATCTTCCTCTTTCTTATGTCCTAGTGTGCTGACCCCATAATATGCACCAAAGGTAAGTTTCTATGCTTGTTAAAACAGGAATTTCTCATTTGATGTATTGACTATAGCTACAACTAACGGGAAAGAGTCTAAGAGCCAGTGCAACACAGGAAGAGCTTGGGGCTAATATGTCAGGATGATCTATTTTCGTTCTTCCACCAGCGAGCTGCACAATATTGGCTAACCCACTTTACAGCTTGTGCTGACTGTGAGTGTGCCTGTGTGTGTGTTTCTTAAATGAAGGATATTTGACAGGGTTAGATTCTTACCAATCCTGATTCTTTGATTCTGTCTGGGAGAGGTAACAGAGTACAATCAATTTGGCAACCAGGTTTCCTGGGCATGAATCTGAACTCACTTCCTGAGTGTGTAATTTTAGATAAGCTACTTAATCTCAGTATTGCTCAGTTATCTCCTCTATAAAAAGAGTATAATAGTAGCATTCAATCAGGTAGGGAGAGTTGATTGAAATGTAAAATGCCTGGCCCAAAACTGGCATATAAGTGTGTGCATTTGTTATTAGTTACAACGATTATAGTAATAATAATGCTAATTGCAATATAGGTGTTCTCTTTTATTTTTGGACATAGAATTATAGATTTTTGGAATAGGCTGCTTTTTAGAGAAGAGTAGTGATAGATATGATAAGTAAAAATGTAAATTCTACTAAATTATTGGAGGCTAATTTCATTTTAAGTATAGGCTTACAGGACCAGAATCCACTGGAACAGCTTAGGTTAGTTGATGACTCATACTCCCTTAGAGCACCTTTAACTCTATTTCTCAAAATAATTTCACTCCCACCCTGTAAACTTCCATTTCTTCTGTCCAGATAAATCAATCACTAATGCCCCTCCATACCTTAACTAAACTGGGATTAGAACTATGGCAGTGTAGATCTGCAGAATTGATTTCTCATAGCTACAGGTCAGGACTTATATTTATTCACTCTAGCAATGAGAAGAAATGTTCAAGGCTTTATAGTTTATTTTTTATGAATTCTAATCAACCTGGATGAAAGAGAGAGATGTAACATGACCCAACTCTATATTTCTTAATTCTATTAGGTAATAGTAATCAATTCATATCCGTGCACTTGAAAGACTGGTATCTAGTGCCAGCAGTTACCCAGGATACATTGCCATTAAGTTGCATAGCTGACTCTAACAGTAGAATCCATTGAATGGAGCTTTGACAAACAGTGACTTAATATTAACTATTTAATGTGTAAAATATGAGTATACAATTAACATCTAATTTAAAAGATTTTGGAGGGAGGGTATAAAATTGTATCTTATCACGTGTATAAATGAGAGTTTTGCTAACCTTTAGCACTTAAGGCATGCACTTCTGGGTCCTTTTTTGTGTATTCTGATATTAGCTCAAATCAATCTTTTAGTAAGTCATTTTAGAAGTGAATCTGTGGACTATGTGTTATAAATGAAGTGTAATCAGGCAATGGGAATTTTTGCCTTCAGGTATTTGGTCTTTCATTTGTATTATGGGTAACTTATGGACAAAGTAAAGATAGAGGATTTCATTTAGGATAAAACAATATTACTTTATGAGAGCACATAAAAGCATCAAAACTATTTATTAGAAAGGTTCAGCAACAGAGAGAGACAGAGATCTTCAATTTTCTGGTTCACTCTCTAAATGGTTCCAACAATTAGCTCTTTGTCGGGCCAAAGTCATGAACAAGGAACTACATCTGGGTGGCAGGAACCCAAGTATTTGGGCCATCATCTGCTGCCTGCCCAGGTACATTAGCAGGAAGCTAGATCAGAAGCAGAGGAGCATAGATTCCAACCAGCCTTCTGATATGGGATCCAGGCATCCCAATTTGGCATTTAAGCTTTTGTATAATAACACCTGTCCCTCAAAGGATCCTAAAATCCATGGAAAGTGGAAATGTAAATTTTTCCAAATCAAAAATCTAGGTAATAGACACTGATAGATTTGAAGGTGATAAAATATGGCTGAGAAAGTGAAGCGTGTCTATCTGCATAGCTCACACCACCCATGTTTCATTTGGCTTTTGTTCTTTTCCTGGAATTTCCTGTGAAAAATCTTTTCTGCAGCTGAAAAAAATTCACCATGAATAAATAATCTCCTACTGCTATCAATCTTGGTTATTGGACGAGAAGTAAAACACATGATAATTATTAAGCCAACAGCCTAACAAATGTTAATGGTTTTGGAATTACAGAATTCTTAAAGATCCATAAGGATCATTTTATTCAGCTAAGTTTTATTACAATTGTCATATTTTTAAATATTTTGAGAATTTGCCAAAGTGTTACTGTGTATCACTCATAAATCTAAAGTTATATTGTTTTTAGAAGAACATATAAATCATAGCAAATTAGCAAATGTGCCTGAAGTCTCAAATGAAACCAAATAACTTTAAGTGGTGGCAAGCATTATGTAATATATGTTAAATATTCAGTAAGATACAAATTTCATATCAAGAATAAAAGCTACCAGTTTCAGAATATCACAACTGGGGAATAAACCTACTCCAATTAAATGATAGACGTATTGCCTAGTTTCATTGCTCATTGCTTTTGGGAAATCTCTATGGAAAAGGTACAATAAATGTTGAAAAGGTGGAGATACTGCTGTTACTAGGTTGCAGTCTTTTTGTAAATTTACATCTTTACACCAAAAGTAGCACTGCATGAGTTGATGAGTGAATCTAGTTTATTCTGCCTTACAGTTACTCAATATATTTTGCTCATTGGCCTGAGTTGAACAGGGCTAGTTGAGAAGTTTATCATATTGGGACACTGTTTACAGACAAGCAGACTAAATTTCTCAGGAAATGAGGATATCTCTTCAACTGCAGAACTTGCTATTAAGTTGTGCTCTATGAAAGAGTTATAAAGAATTTGACTACTGCAACCTCTCATTTCAGGCAAAAGCATAGTCAGTGATTTTAAGAGCTACCTATGACCTTCATCACTCTGTGGTTACAGGCTGCTTCCAGTCTGTCCTCCTTGTGCATAGTGGACTCAGAATTCCTACTCTATATGATGAACGGCACTGCACCTGCTAGAAGGGGATACACTCCTCCATTTTTATCCCATTCACCACTGGGGAATTCTCTGGTTCACTGGAAGAGCATGAAATCTTCTCAGCTAGCTGAAGAGTCTGGGCAAACGGAGTCATCCTGAAACTTAATAGGAGCCATGAAATTTCCTTCTGGGTGATTACAGGAACCAAGATAAATACAAAGCTTTCCAGAACTAGCACAGAGGTGAGGCTGGCATTGTGACCTAATGGGTAAAGCCACTGCCTTCAGTGCTGGCATCCCTTATGGGCAGCTGTTCCACTTCCAATTCTGCTCCCTGCTAATGCACCTGGGAAAGTAGTGGAAAACAGTCCAAGTGCTTGGTTCCCTGCACCCACGTGAGAGACTTCCCTTCAACCATGTGAGAAACTAGGAAGAAGCTGCTGTCTCCTGGCTTCAGCTTGGACCAGCCCCAGCTGTTGTAGCCTTTTGGGGAGTGAACCAGTGGATGGAAGATCTCTTTTTCATGATCTCTCTGCAACTCTGCCTTTCAAATAAATAAAATAAATCTTAAAAAAAGAAGAAGATAGACACACACATACTCCCTCTTTCAAAAATGAAAAAAAAAAAAAAACACAGAGGTGGTGAAATGTTAGAATTGTCTAATTTTCCCACTGCCTCTCTGCAAATTCCATCAGAATAAATATGTTTCTTACTGAATTTTGTTCTATGAGAATAATTTCTCTATTCTTTCATTTCTTTTTATCTAAAAATCTGGTACAGTTCATTTTTTTAAATTCGTTCATGATTTTTAGCACATTGCCCCAAACTAACCCTATAATTATATATAATGTATGCAGGAAACATAACTTCTATGACATTTTACTTTCTATGCTGTAAATGATGCTTGACCCTTAAAAATTATCACTTCTCTTTGTAAGAGGTTATTGAAGAACTATTGAGCTAAAGATTCCTTTGAACCGTATCAGTTCCAAAAGCCCAATTAGTATAATTTCTAGTAATGAGCGACTTATCGCATCCCTCAAATTTGTATTATTGGAAGATTATTTTCTGTTCTTCTAGATATTATGGTGACTGTCCGGGACACTAGATAGAGTAAGTTCTGGGGTGGTGGGTGGAGGAAGTCTATGGGATGACGAGAAGACGGTGGCTGTCATTTCACTCACATTCAAATGCCTTAGGGACTCGACCTCTTTGGAAAATGTGGCTGTGGCTACCATCTTGGGAATCTGATTTTCAAAGATTATAGAATTATATAAACAATCAGAAAACAATTCACTGAATTTATTTTTAAAATATATATTTAATTGACAGAGAAATAGAGAGAGAGAGAGAGACATCATCTGCTGGTTTATATGCCAAGTGCCCACCATTGCCATCAGCTGGACCTCAGCCAAACCTGGGAACAGAAACTCAATCCAAGTCCCCTACTTGTGATAGAAACTCAATTACTCAGCTATCACTGCTGTTTTCTGGAATCTGCATTAGTAGAAAGCTAGAGACAGTAGCTGGAGCTGAGAATCAAACTCAGGTACTTTGATTGGGAGTCGTAATCTCTAGACTAAACATTCATTTCTGTTCATTTTTAAAACGGCAAGTAGATAGTGAAGCATTTCTTTCACTAATGAGCAATGAAATATTTTATAATGCTGCTGTTATTGTTCCTTAACACCCTATGCTTTTATTATATAATCATTTTCCAGAGGGTTAGCACTGTGCCATGAGATACATAAACTTTGAAAGTCCATTGTCACAGCAACCATATGAGCTGGATCTTCTTAAAATTATTATTCTCTTTAAATAGGTGAACCTTAAAGAGTTTATTTATTTAGCTTAATACTGCATAGTCAATGAATGTCATAGCAATGGTTTCAAGTCTGGTAGTTTGAGTTAGGACCTATATTAAACCTATTTACTATACTAATTTGAAACACAGTTCTTAAACTCTTCAATAGGAAATGAAGCCACTTATAAACACATCATTTCAATAACTTGAACTGAAAGAGCCTAGCTTATTAATTTGCTGAAAGTATGGATCAAAGAAATAAAACATTTGTTCAGCATATTATGATAACTTGGGTAGTTTTATTGTTATTTTTGTCTGGAATTTAACTTCTCTAGAAAAATCTTAAATATTTTTCTTCTTTAAGTTTGCAAATTCCAATATGGTGTATTTCTTTTTATCTCACTAGTTAAATAACTGGAAGGCCATGACTGTGAAAATACTCTGTGAAACTATAATGGTATATATACCATTATAGTATCTTACAGAGTAGCAGACATACATATATATATATATATATAGTAGTAGACATATATATATAAGTGTAGTAGACAAATACATATATATATATAATGGTATATATATATACACACACATGCCATTATAGTATCTTACAGAGTAGTAGGCATATATATATATATATATATATATGTCATCACACATTTGTCCAAACCCATAATATGCATATCACCAGGTAACCCTAGTATAAACTATGGATTCTGAGTGATGATGATGTGTCAATATAGCTTCATCAGTTATAACAAATGTACCACTTTGGCAGAGGAAGGGAAATGTTAGTAATGGGGAAGGGTTCACATGTGGGAGCAAATTTGAAATCATTGTGCTGTGTGCTTGATTTTGCTGTGACACTAAAACGGCCCTAAAAATATATTTCTTCAGAACCTTCTGTATATGAATCCAAAAATTGTGGAAAAAAACGAATTACCTGTAAATAAGGAATCACTTTGCAGAGAGACTGTCCAAAGAACCAGGTCTCAGTAATATCCACGACCAGTGTGGCTGGAAGGCAGGTGATGGTCACAAGAACATCAGCCAGAGAAAGGTTGACTATGAAGTAGTTTGTCACTGTCCTCATGTGGTGGTTCTTCCACACTGCCACACAAACTCATTTGTAAAGAAAGCAGAATAATTAGATGGAGACAATAGGCACCAATGAAGAAATATTTTTAAATTTGCACATTTATATCATAAGCAATAGACAATTTAAACATGTTCTGTGTAATCAATGAACCAGTCCATCTACTCCATTGTTGAAGACGTGCTTGAAGTTAGTTCATTTACTTTGCAAGCCATTTCTCAATCGAACCTGAGGCTGCACTTATTTTCATTTCATTTTAAATTGAATGTCCCAGAAATTAAACAATAATCTTTGATTCAGCTTTCTATTTTCTCACTACTAAGTATGTAGTAGAACCTGAAGGGGTAGTGGCTAAATTATATTGACTAGACGCTGGGAATTTTCATTAACTTGTGTGTTTTCCTTATCCATGCCCTTGAACCATATCTGCTCCCAAACTCTGTGTTTGGAACTTTAATAGATAAAAATCTTTGCCTTTAAAAGAAACGAGCCAACAATTATTCAGCTCTAACCATTGTCAAATACTGAGCTATGAAATTCATATATTTATGTTATTCAATCTCAACAATAATCTGAGGGATTCATAAATGAAATAAGACATGGGGGATTCATGGAAGTTGTGTAAGGACACTTTGTTCAAAAAGAACAGAATTATAGTTACAACCGGGATTTAGCTCTAAGTGAAAAGATGGTCTCTACTACACAACTCATCTCATGGAATTCAGGGAGCAGTAACAAAACTCATATAAACTCTAGAAATGCAATTCTTTCTCCTTTCTATTACCCTGATGACCTAGAAACATCACCTTCCAAAAAAACACACTTTTTAATACTTTCTCCTTTGTCCTCTCTGTGCACTAGAGAATATCTACAGTTTAAAATTTGGGCTATTTCACTCAGTTCCATAAAGCAGCTGAAACAATATCCAATATCCCACCCCCTGTCCTCCACCTGATTCAAGTATACAAAGGTTATAAAATCACTGGTTCTCGAATTGAATATGTGTATGCACAGCTACTCACATCTGTTGATGGATTTGCTTTACTGAAAGTAACTGTGAATTTGGGGTATCATTAATCTGTCAGTGTTTTCACTTACACACCCAGATGATGAAGTGATTAGTAACTTTATATAGCAATGAAACAACTGAAATAACGCATTTTGTCAGATTTTAGTCACTGAATGAAGAATTCAATTATGTACCATTTATTAAGAGTTTTGTGTGTTGGAAAATGCTTTTACCACCTCCTGAAGCTTAAATTGGCTGTCAGCTACCAACAGATGTTAATTTAATAAAATGCCTAGATTCCTGAGGAATTAGTTTTGAAGATGCCACATCTTTCTCCCCAGGATACTTGTACCTGAAAACTCAGGTGAGCCTTAATTAGGGTAAACTATAGCCTTTATTATTTGAAAATAATTCTGTTGAATGATTATTTATGTTGAATGATTTATCTTCTATAAACACTAGAAACATATACACACAAACATGCACATTCATTCTTGCAGTTGACAAACACATTTTTATAATTTATTATGAGAAAATTACCAAAAATATATTTATTATATTTGATCAACAAATAACTGCAATCATGTAAGCTTAAATCTAGGAAAGAATATACTTAGTACTTTAATTAAATATTAAATGCAATTAATGTAGTTCTAGTTTGACTTCAACTCTATATTTAGGAGGTGAGAAATGGCAGTTATGAGATGATGGTGTGAATGTATTGTGTCTAACCAAGATTAAAGAAAATATTTGCACAAACAGCACTTTTTTCATGCTTACTATGTGGCATATCTTCTGTGCTAAACACTTTAAATTATTAACTTGTTTAATCATAATAACACTATGAAGGGAGTCCTATTATCATCTCTCTTTAACATATGCGAAGCTAGGGATGGAGAGGTTAGGTAACCCACCTAAGGACACAAGACTAACTAGCAACTACTAGAGCTTGAATCTGAATCCTATTCACAATTTTGGCATGCCCATGCTTGAAGTAGAAAATTAATAATAATAATAAAAGAAACTGCCAACCTCTATCTGACAGGACTTTAACACTGAATTCTTGAATTGGATCTCATTCACTCTAACTTGCTATCTGATGCCTGAGTAATCACCTCTGCAACACCCTTGATCCAACATGCTTGAGCATTTATAATTGGTGGTAACAGTTTATTTTATTGAGTTGAAATGGTTCCCTTGCACATCTGTATATTATTCCTTAATTCTTGAAACCTAAAGAATAAAATTTACTTATTTTTCTACATTGTGTTATCTGCATGTGTTTCCTAGGGCGGTTGTGGCAGAGTATTATAAACGAGGTGTTGAAAACAATAGAAATTTACTGTTTCACAGTTCTAGAAGCAGTAAGTCTGAAATCATTGAGTCAGCAGGGCTATGATCCTCCCAAATCCTGTAACAACATCTTTTTCTTCTCTCTCACTTCTCAGTCTTTGGTGTTCTCAATCTCTGCCTTAGACTTAACATGGTATTTTTCTATATCCCTATGTACCATGCTATGGTAAGGATATGGTCACACGGGGTTAGAAGGTCACCCTATTATAGTCTGACCCCAACATAACAAATTACACTTGCAATGGCCCTGTTTCCAAATAATTTACATTCTGAAGTTCTGGGGGTTAAGATGTAATCAAATCTTCAGGTGGAGGATGTGTGAGTACATTATTTCACTCATATTAGTATTAGCTGAAATATTGAAAGACAGAATTATGTCTATTCCCCTAGCCTTTGTCTCTGCATTAATGATCTCCAGAATCTTCATGTTCAACTCTAGAGGTTTGCATTGAACATAACCAAGATCTTTTATTCTGAACACATTCCAGATTATTGACAATGGCTCTACATGAGCCATTTGTAGATGAATAGACATCTCCAGGTAGTCTATCCAAAGCACCAATGGATGGTTGCTTTGGTCACTATCTCTCTGTTAAGACAGTTTGAAATCTTTTCAGCTTTCTTAACTGCCAAGTCAAGATTTTTTTTTTTTTTTTTTTGGATCACACCTTATATCAAGTTACTAGGAACTGGTTTTCTTGAGTAGATGCTAAATTAAATCTGAATCTTGGGAGACGGGATATGGATAAAACATGAAAAATGACAGAGAAATTAGGTACTCATTAATATTCTCTTATATGTAATTGATCTATATTTCTCAGTTTCCATATATTACCTTCTGATGAACTTCAACAAGCTCCAAAATCTAAATTTTGTACTACATTTGAAATTAGTCCTATGAATGACCATTATACAACAACATTAAAGTCCATTTGCATGTAGTCTGCATCTAAAATCCTTCTTCCATTACCTAGGAATAAGTGAAGAGCTGAGCACACAGGGAGAAAGATAACAGAGGACAAGAATTAAGACTTAGTGAAGCTCCATCTCTAATACAAACATTACTGAGCTGAAATTTCAAGATGCAAATGAACCCATTTCTTTCTTTATCTTTCAATCCATTGTTTGATTTCCTCCTCTTTCTCTGTTTTAATTATATATATAGCCCTGAAAGGTAAGAATATTGTTACGATGCCCATGACCCGTACCGCAGATTCTGGCTTTGATACCTGGCTCTATATCCTAACTGCACATTTTTGCTTATGCAGATCCGGAAAGGTAGTGCTCATGGGTCAAGAGATTGGGTTTCTACGACCCACTTGGGAGACCTGAATTGATTCCTAGGCTCTCAGCTTTCTCCTTTCCAGCCCTGGCTATCATGGGCATTTGAGGAGTAAACAAGTGGATGGGAGCTCTCCTTCTCTCTCTCTCTCAAATAAACAAATAAGAAAAGTATAAAATACCTTTTCCATTATAACCTGTGCCCTAATAATCTTTTCTTTTAATATTGATGTCATTGTATATAAACAAAGCCAAATTCACAAACCAATACTTGCTCTAAGAACAATTTGACCATAAGTTATATCCTGCTAATCTACTGATATTAAGACTTGACTAAGAACATGTAAGATGCCCATGTTTATAGCAGCCGAATTCACCATAACAAAGATATGGAATAAATCTTGTTGTCCATTAACTGATGATAGGATGAAAAAAACGTAGTATGTACACACAATGGTGTACTACTCAGCCATAAAAAGAATGATATCCTGCCATTTCTAACAAAATGGATGGAACTGTTGACCATTACGTTAATGAAAATCAGCCTATACTGAAAGACAAATATCACACATTTTCTGTTATTTGTGAAAGTTAATATACAGAGATTATACAAACAGTGTAGATGTCATATCATTTTGCATATGGTCATAATATTGCATCACTGAATCATACATGACACTATGCCTTTCTTTCCCAATGCTTTGATCTTTCTCAGGAATTCCTCATTTTATAATACTTATATTTTCTGTTTTACAAGGAAAAATTATACATGTTTATGTATTTAATTTCTACACTTGAAGTAAATGTGACAAAACGTTAGAAATTGCTTAATTATACAACAAATAAGAAACTCAGAGTAAAAAAATAAAAAGAACACGTGAAATGAACTTCTGATTCTGTATATTATTGAACATATACTTGCCTTTGAAATGTCAACTACTAATTCACTTTAAAGCTTATAATATTGAGATGTGATTATACATGCTATATAAGTAATGATGATTGATCTTCTTGAAAAGATCTGTACTAACTATATAGATTTAATTTCAAGTATTTGTGGATGTATTTAATTTTTTATATTAAAATTGAAATAGCATGGACATGAAAGGACAATGATCGCATGATTCTACTTATAGGAGGTACCCTTAGCAGTCAAAATCAGGAGACAATAGTAGAATGGTGTTTACCAAGGAATAGGAAAACAGAGGAATGTTCTGGAGGTGGATGGTAGTAATGATTGCATACCAATGTTGATGTGCTTACTGTCACTGCACTGTACATCTAAAAATGGTTAAGATTACAAGTTTTATGATGAATTCATTTTATCAAAATTTTAAATTTTTCTTGCCATTATAATTGAGTCTATGAAATAGAAAAGAAAATTTTTTCCACCAATAATCATGTTCTTCAAAAATCTTGGAAGCAGTATGGAGAGATCCACATATTATCTAAATGATTTTTTTGAAAAATATGTTTATATGAACCAGTGAGTATATAAAATAGTGAAATGAAAAGTTTCAAAATATACTTTATTCTTCATAAACATAACAGCCATGAGATTTTTATTATTTGTGAAACAAAATTATTGTTTGTTAAATTGTTAGGTTGTAGGTTAAGAAATATTGTAGTAAAACATTTTTTCATCTTTTTGATTTTTTTACATATATGCGTATACAGATAAGTAAGATAACAATTTCTTGACTCTTGTTTGCTATATTACACACATATAAAATAAACATTTCAGAAAATCTATCTACAAAACATTGTAGTTCCGCTCTTTGCCACAAAGTGTCAGTGAAAGCCTTTGAAAATGCTCATCTTGGGGCTTCAGGGACAAACATTATGGTCATTGTCTTTAAAATACAGAAGTGAATTTTTTTTTCAAATTGTAAATTTAGAACAAAGAGTGCTCAACAAATGATAAAGTCACCAACAACTCCTAAATTAGATACAAATAAATGGCTGAGTGAAAGTGAAATAAAACAATTTTTCTTTTTTTTTAAAGTTATTTATTTATTTATTTAACAGGTAGAGTTATAGACAGTGAGAGAGACAGAGACAGAGAGAAAGTCTTCCTTCCGTTGGTTTACCCCCAAATGGCCGCTACAGCCAGTGCTGCGCTGATCCGAAGCCAGGTGCCAGGTGCTTCTTCCTGGTCTCCCATGCGGATGCAGGGGTCCAAGAGCTTGGGCCATCCTCCACTGCCCTCCCAGGCCACAGCAGAGAGCTGGACTGGAAGAAGAGCAGCTGGGACTAGAACCGGGCATCCATATGGGATGCCAACGCCACAAGGCAGAGGATTAACCAAGTGAGCCAGGGCGCCGGCCATAAACAATTTTTCTAATGAAAATTCAAAAGAAAAAAAAAGGCAGTTGAAAGTATATAGAAGAGAGTTAGTGTGTAACTCCTGTAAAGAATCTGTCTTGAAAAGATAATGTAGTGAAGTCTCTAGAATAATTTCAAGAGTGTAATTTTAGGATCAGGAAAGTGGCCCACCAGTATAGTTCTAATAGGGTAAAAAACAACCTCCATACAGTTCAGAGATGTGTTTCTTGTTTTCACTCCACTTGATTGGCCTTCCCTCTGTCGATCAGTTTTATCCTGTTTTCCTGAGCAAGTCGACCTGTCTCATTATCCCACCTTCTAACTCCACAGTTTGGGATAAGTTTTTGTAAACCTCTGTATATAAAGATAATTAAAAATGAATCTTAACTAAGAATGGGATGGAAGAGGGAGTAGGAAATGGGATGGTTTACAGGCAAGAGGGTGGTCATGGGGTGGGGGGGAGAACCGCTAAAATCCAAAAGTTGTACTTTTAAAATTTATATTTATTAAATAAAAGTTTTCTATTAAAAAAATCACCTCTGTCACAGAATGAATCGTGGTTCAAGGTCTATCAAGTAAGGAAAAGTAAGCCTCTGCTTTTAGCTGCAACTCCAGGGGTGAACTATAATAGAGATGAACCGCAAGAAGATCTCCCAATGAAGTGTAGACTCAAATCCTTCATTAAGGCACTACATAGAGATTTTCTGTTCTAATATTAACTGCCTGAAAAACCTGCATCAAATTATCTGAAAGAAGATAACATTAGATTCAGCATCACATAATTCCTATAATTTTCCAAACTAAATCCTACTCAAAGGGCTATAGTACAGAAGGTTAAGCCACTACTTGAGATGCCAGTGCCCTATATCAAAGTTCAGGGGCTGGACTGCTCTGGTTTCAATTCAACTTCAAGCTAATGTGCCTAGGAAGGCAGCAGATGTTGGCTCAAAAACTTGGGTCCTACCAACCATGTGGATGACAAGGATTGAATTCCTGGCTTTGGCTTCAGCCTGGTCCAGACCTGGCTCTTACAGCCATTTGGAGAGTGAGATTGCAGGTGGAAGATCTTTCTCATTCTTTCACTATCTGTATATCCCTCTCTTTCTATGTCATTCAAAAAAAATCTAACGGCATACAAGGAGGTAGTAGCACATGGTCAAAAATCTATAGGAAAATAAAGAAAATATATATCCTGAAGAAATTTGGAATTTACTATATTAATTAATAATCAGGAAAATAAATGGAACTATGGGGATTAAACATACATTTATTAGAAATGCCACAAAGATATTTAACAGAAGATAAATAGAACCATCTGGGGCCAGCACTGTGATGTAGTGGGTAAAGCCGCTGCCTGCAGTGCCAGTATCCCATATGTGCGCCGGTTCAAGTCCTGGCTGCTTCACTTCTGATCCAGCTCTCTGCTATGTCCTGAGAAAATAGTACAAGATGGCACAAGTCCTTGGGCCCCTGTACCCATGTGGGAGACCCAGAAGAAGCTCCTGGCTTCAGATCAGTGTAGCGCCAGCAGTTGCAGTCAATTAGGGAGTGAACCAGTGGATGGATGACCTCTCTCTCTCTCTCTCACTCTCGCTCTTGCTCTTGCTCTCGCTTTGCCTCTCCACCTCTCTCAGTGTAACTCTGACTTTCAAATAAATAAATAATTCTTTAACAAAAAAAGATAGAACCATCTATTGGAGTATCTAAACTAGTAGAAAATGTCTAACCTAACAAAGAGCTGTATGCCAACAAACTGGGAAACCTAGCAGGAATGGATAGATTCCTGGATACACAACCTACCTAAACTGAGCCATTAAGACATAGAAAACCTAAACAGATGCATAACCAAGGCAGATATTGAATCAGTAACAAAGATCCTCCAACAAAGAAAAGCCCAGGACTGGATGGCTTCACTGATGAATTCTACCAGACATTTAAAGAAGAAATAATTCAAATTCTTCTCAAGCTATTCAAAAAAATTGAGAGGAAAGGAATCTTCCCAAATTCTTTCTATGAATCCAGCATCACCTTACTTTCTAAACCTGAAAAAGATACAACAGAAAAAGAGAACTACAGACCAATTTCTCTGATGAACATAGACACAAAACTACCGAACAAAATTCTGGCCAATCGAATCCAACAACACATCAGAAAGATCAATCACCCAGAAAAAGTGGGATTTATCCCTGGTATGCAAGGATGGTTCAACATCTGAAAAATCAATGTGATACATCACAGTAACAAGTAAGAACAAGAAATATAAGATTATCTCAATAGATACAGAAAAAGCATTTGCTAAAAATGTGACGCCCTTTCATGATGAAAATTCTAAGCAAATTGGCTGTAGAAAAAACATTCCTAAACACAATTAAGGCAACTTAAGACAAACCCATAGCTAGCATCCTGTTGAATGGATAAAAGTTGGAACCATTCCCACTGAGATCTGGAATAAGACAAGGATGCCTACTCTCACCATTGCTATTCATTTTGTCCTGTAAGTTTTAACCAGAGCCATTAACCAAGAAAAATAAATCAAAGGGATACAAATTGGAAAGGAGGAAGTCAAACTATCCTTATTTGCAGATAACATGATTCTATGTATAGGGTATCCAAAAAACTCCACCAAGAGACTACTGGGATTCATAGAAGAGTTTGTAAAGTAGCACGATATAAAATCAATACACAAAAATCAACAGTCTTTGTATACACAGACAATGCCATGGCTGAGAAAGAACTCCTAAGATCCATCCCATTCACAATAGCCATTCAAATAACTTGGAATAAATTTAACTAAAGATGTCAAAGATCTCTATGATGAGAGCTACAAAACATTAAAGAAAGAAATAGAAGACATTTAAAAAATGGAAAAATCTTCCATGCTTATGGATTGAAAGAATCAGTGTCATCAAACTGTCCATGCTACTGAAAGCAATTTACAGATTCAGTGTGATACCAATCAAAATACCAAGAACATTCTTCTCTGATACAGAAAAAAATTATACTGAAATTCATATCAAAACACAGTAGACCCCGAATAGCTAAAGGAATCTTTCAACAAAACAAAACCAGAGGCATCACAATGCCAGATTTCAAGACATACTACAGGGCAGTCATAATAAAAATATCTTGGTATTGGTACAAAAACAGATGTATCGACCAATGGAACATAATAGAATCACCAGAAATCAACCCAAGCATCTACAACCAAGTCATCTTTGACAAGTGAGCCAAAATCAATCCCTCTAGCAATGATAGTTTCTTTAACAAATGGAGCTGGGAAAACTGGATTTTCACATGCAGAAGAATAAAGCAAGACCCCTACCTTATACCTTACTAAAAATCCACTCAAAATGGATTAAAGACCTAAATCTATGATCTGATACCATCAAATTATTAGAGAACATTGGGGATTATTAGAGAACATTGCATATGCAAGACATTGGCATATGCGAAGAGTTCTTGGAAAAGACCCCAGAGGCACAGGCAATCAAAGCCAACATCAACAACTGGGATTATATCAATTGAAAAGTTTCTGTACTGCAAAAGAAACACCCTGGAAAGTGAAGAAGCAACCAACAGAATCGGAGAAAATATTTGAAAACTATACAACTGATAAAGGATCAATAACCAGAATATATAAAGAGATCAAAAAACTCAACAACAAAACAAACGACCCAGTTAAGAAATAGGCAAAGGAGTTAGACATTTTTCAAAAGAGGAAACCCAAATAGCCAACAGATACATGAAAAATGCTCAAGCTCTCTAGCAGTCAGAAAAATGCAAATCAAAACCACAATGAGGTTTCATCTCACACCTGTTAGAATGGCTTTCATACGGAAATCAATAAACAAGTAATGCTGGTGGGATGTGGGGGAAAAGGTACCCTAATCCATTGTTGATGGGAATGTAAACTGTTAAAGCCACTATGAAAGACAGTAATTCAAGAATCTGAATATAGACTTACCATATGACCCAGCCATCCCATTCTTGGAAATATTCCCAAAGGAAATAAAATCAACATATTAAAAAGCTATCTGTACAACCATGTTTATTGCAGTCAATTTCACAATAACTAAGACATGTAATCAACCAAAATGCCAGTCAACTGAAGACTGGATAAAAAAGATTACGGCATGTGTACATCATGGAATACTACACAGTGGTAAAAAATGAAATCTGGATATTTGTAGTATAATGGATGAAACTGTAAAATATAATATTTAATAAGCCAGTCCCAAAGAGACAAATACCATATGTTCTCCCTGACCTGCAATAATTGAGCACTTAAAAGGCAATCTAGAAGTGAAACTGATACTTTGAGATGCAGTCACTTTGAACAGCTATTGTCTCGACTGTTGAGGAACAGTTTGCCTCCTTTCTTTTTTCCTTTTTTCTCTTTTATCTTCTTTCGCATAATCTGTTGAACTTTTACTCAAAATAGAGACAACCATATGTGTATAAAATTAGCTGAAAATAGATCTTAGAAAAAGCAAGAATGCAAATAAAAAAGAGGAAGGGAGGTGGGAACATGGGTGGGAGGATGATCATGGAGGGAAGAATCACCATATTCTTAAGATGTAACTGTGAAACATGTGAAGTTTGCAACTCCAAAACTGTATAGTTCTTCATACATTCATATGGACTTAATTTTTTTATTTTTATTTTTTTGACAGGCAGAGTGGACAGTGAGAGAGAGTTCACCCTCCAATGGCTGCTGCAGCCGGCGCGCCACGCTGATCTGATGGCAGGAGCCAGGTACTTATCCTGGTCTCCCATGGGGTGCAGGGCCCAAGTATTTGGGCCGTCCTCCACTGCACTCCCTGGCCACAGCAGAGAGCTGGCCTGGAAGAAGGGCAACCAGAACAGAATCCAGCGCCCCAACCAGGACTAGAACCTGGTGTGCCAGCGCTGCAAGGCGGAGGATTAGCCTAGTGAGCCACGGTGCTGGCCATCATATGGACTTAATTCTAAGGGTCCAGTTTAAAAACTTACCATGGCACCCAAACCCCTGAAACTGGGTGGTAAAAATAGCATTTTGATTTTTAGAGTGAGAATAGGGATAGGATTGAGTGATAAAGTGATCATATAGATAGAATTAAGTAAAGTGATCATACAAACAGGATTAAATCTTTGATAATAATAAGAGAGAGTTAAAAAGAGTGAATGCTTCAATATGAGAAGTGGTCCATAGAGCAGACTCATACAATGACTATCACTTTAAGTAACAGTCTGTCCTCAGAATCATCCCATAAGGCAATCTGGTCTGGCTGAAAAGCAAATCAGAGTACTTCAGGCATGCAAGGCCAAAACACTATGGCAAAAAGTGTCCCACATGAAGAACTTCTGTAGGTAAGACCCCAACAGAAAGAAATGGTCATCAAAGAAGGGTGTTCTTTACTCTAAATGGAGGAAAAAACTTTCACTTTGCTCATGACCCTTGTGTAAATATGGAAGGAGTCAGTGGATTCAAAAGGCTTCCACAGTGTAGGCAGTTCATTTCAAAAGCTTCAGGTGATCACTGACATTATACATAAGAACGTTAATTATTAAATCAACAACAGGAGTCACTGTGCACTAACTTTCCATGCAGGATCTCTCTCCTCAAAGAGCTGGATTATGAGAGTTACCAGTAAATCTTGATCGCATATATTTACCTTGTTTTAATGTATTAAGTGGAGGATACTTTCTATGTCTCATAAGCTATAGTAATGCCTAAGTGCTTACAAAATAGGCACTGTTCTTGAGTTCTTTTCCAAAGTAATTCTCTCAAAAAAAAATCTCTCTCTCTTTCTCTCTCTCTATATATAGATACAGATAGAGAGAAATCAAAGCTCAGAAAGGTTTACTTTTATTCAATTAAAGAATACTTTCTTTCCTTATTTTAAAAACAATTATGTTGGCGTTCTAGCAATAATAGGGTAATAATAGTTAACAGTAGTAAAGTGTACCTTTCTAAAGAAACCTTGAATATATGAAACAATGGATGCTAATTATCCTAATATGATCATTGAAATGTATGATGTAGGGGTTGGTGCCATGGGTCACTTGGTTAATCCTTCGCCTGCGGTGCCGGCATCCTATATGGACACCAGATTCTAGTCCCGGTTGCTCCTCTTCCAGTCCAGCTCTCTGCTGTGGCCTGGGAGGGCAGTGGAGGATGGCCCAAGTGCTTGGGCCCCTGCACTCGCATGGGAGACCGGGAAGAAGCACCTGGCTCCTGACTTCGGATCGGCGCAGCGCCGGCCATAGCAGCCATTTGGGGGTGAACCAATGGAAGGAAGACCTTTCTCTCTGACTCTCTCTCTCTCACTGTCTAGCTCTGTCAAATAAAAAAATAAAATAAAATGTATGATGTACTGAAATATTACATTGTACCCCATAAATACATACACTTACTGTTTGTCAATAAATACAAAAAATAAAAATAAAATCAAAAAGAATGCAGAAATTTAAGAAAAATATCCAAGCTAAAGAAGACAGAAAAAATTTAAAATGCAGACAGAAATATTCAAAATACATAAATATAGCTGTATGTATATAATATACATGTAATGTAATTTTCAATATATGTAAAAATGTAAAATGAAGTAGAAACAATATTTAAAAGTATATTAGCCAGGAAATTATATTAATCAAGAATTTCTCAAAACTAACTAAAAGTATCCACAGATTTAAGAAGTGCTATAAATCTCAACTAGGATAAATGTAATGGAAATCACCCCAAGTTATGTTATTATAAAATTTTTGAAAACCTGTAACAAAGAGATGAATTCTAAATAAGGAAGAAAAATGACATTGCCATGGAGCCCATGCTGTGGCATAGTGGGATAAGCCACCGCCGAAAGAGCCGGCATCCCATATGGGTGCCCGTTCAAGTCCAGGCTGCTTCATTTCCGATCCAGCTCTCTGCTATGGCCTGGGAAAGCAATAAAAGTTGGCCAAGTGCTTGGGCCTCTGTACCTGCATGGGCGACTCAGAAGCAGCTCCTGGCTCCTTGCTTTGGATTGGACTAGCTCTGTCAGTTGCAGCAATTTGGAGAGTGAACCAGTGGACAGAAGAACTTTCTATCTCTCCCTATGTCTGTTATTCTACCTCTCAAATAATTAAATAAAATCTTTTATAAAAAGAGAGAAAGAGATCAGGGGTACAAAATAAAACATTGGGATCTACATCTGCATATTTAGGAACTCTTCATGAATGTAGAACCATCATGTCCTCTACTATGCAAGGAGTGTCTCTTCTTGAAATGATGTTATGTAAATTGATATCTACATGGAAAAAATGATATTTGATTTCCCTATGACATCATACACAAATATCAATTCCAGGTCAATTATTGATCTAAATATGAAAGATAAGTAATTAATCTCACATTATCATATTCTTGGGATATGTAAGAGATTCTTAAAAAATTTCTTAAAACATATGAAATATAAATAAAATATTTGATGAATTAAGCATCCTTAAAATTAGAGTACATCAAAAGAATGTGAAAGTACATTCCAGAGATTAAAAGTAGTTATTTAGTGCATTTTTATTTGAAAAGCATCAGCTTGCATTATTATACCTTACAGTCAATGGACATTGATTTTGCTACTGCTGTTGTGGCTTTTAAGATACATTTTTATTGTAGCATCATACATGTGCAGAAATATATGAATCATAAGCTTGTCACTGGAGAAATTACCATAGAGCAAACATATATTTATAATTACTGTTCAACCCCCCCCCCAAAAAAAAGACAGAACAGGAATCCCAGAAGCTCTGTTCCTATTTGTTCTCTACAAGCATTCCCCTGTCCCAACAAGGAAACCTATATACTGATTGTAATATCATAGTCTGTTATTTGTTTTTAAGTGGAATCAAAATGTATGTATCCTTTGTGTGTTTGACTCCTCTCAATCATAACTTTTTTATGCTTCTAAAATCATCCTGGTCATACACGTAGGTATAGTTGCATAGTTTTATTGCTGTGTAATATTTCAGTACATGTTATTATGATTTCTAAACTATTCTACCATTTAGGAACATTTTGGTTCATTCTAATCTGGGCTATTGTAAACAGTGTTGCTACTTATATTTTTATATATCTCCTTTGACTCACAAATGTGTGAATTTCTTTTAGCTATATATATAAGTGATATTGTTATAACAAAGTATGTTATAACAAAGTATTGTTATTACATAACTTCATCAAGTTTTCCAAAGTACTTGTGCAGTATCAGTTTTTATTCTCACCAATAGGTGTGAATCTCTCCATTGCTCTCCATTTTAGCCAATTCTCAGTACTGTCGGTTTATTTTTGTTCATAATAGATATTCAGATGGGTCAAGTTTAATACCTGCTATCTTTATTAGCTGTTTGGAAATGGAGTATAAACATTACTCTATGGGACTTTCATTATTTTATAGGAATCTTATTAAAAACACATCTGGAGAGGCCGGCTTTGTGGCATTGCAGATAAAGTCACCACTTGAGATGCTGTCATCTGTTATGGGCACAAATTTAACACTTGGTTGCTGGGAAAAGCAGCAGAGGATGGCTTAAGTGCTTGGGATCCTGCCAGCCACATGGGAGACCCAGATGAAGTTCCTGGCTTCAGTCTGGCCAAGCAAAGCTCAGCTGATGTGGCCACTTGGGAAGTGAATCAGCAGATGGACAAGCTCTTTCCGTCTCTGTAACTCTAACTTTTAAATAAATAAATAAATCTTTAAAAAAAATCTGGAGCAATTGGATGGCAACATTAGAATTTATTTATTCCAGGGGCCAGCACTGTGTTGCAGTGGGTTAAAGCGCTGGCCTGCTACACTGGTTTTCTATATGGGCGCTTGTCTGAGTTCCAGCTGCTCCACTTCCGATCCAGCTTTCTGCGATGGCCTGGGAAAGTAGTGGAAGGCAGCGCCGGTCTTTGGGACTGTACCTGCATGGGAGACCGGGAAGAAGTTCCTGGCTCCTGGCTTCAGATCAGCTCAGCTCTGGCCTTTGCAGTCATTAGGGGAGTGAACCAGTGGATGGAAGACTTCTCTCTCTCTTTCTCTCTCTCTGGCTCTGGCTCTACATCTCTCTATATCTCTTTCAAATAAATAAAAATAAATCTTTAAAAAAAGAATTTATTCATGAATTAATGTGATGATTTCTTGGTTTACATCTGAACTTGTTTTAAAACTATTGCTCAAATTCAGCTAGTAATTTATCCTCTTATTCCTGTAGTATTTCGTAAACTTTTATGTTTTTACCATTTAATAGAGTCTCTATTTCCTTAAAGTGTATGTCTTTCTTTACAAAAGTGATCTTGTACTTTTTCGTTTTCTGAAGTCAGGGGCTCTATTCTGAACTTGGTAGATGACATTGTATGAAATTTGTGTGACTCAGGTTTTATTTTCAACATTAGAGAATTTACCATGAATATTTGATCCTGGAGAGGAGAAAAGAATTTAACTTAGAGAATGTATAGTTTATTCTTGGACTTTGGCATCTTACATCATTTTGCTCTCATAAATCCCTATATAGTGAATGCCTGAAAATGAATTATATGAAGGCTGAAAACAAAGGAGTGACCTTTTAGATAACAGGATAGAAGACATTAAATATGTTTGCACTTAATCTAGAGACTGAATGAAATCCTTTCTGTCATGGTGTAAGTACATTATAATTATGAAGAATACAATCACTGCTTCTGACCATACTGATTTATATTTTATAGTGATTTATATTTAATGAATGCAAGTGTATTTACTACTCATTAAAATTCATTTTATTTTACTAAATAGCTTATATCATCCTTGTCTTGTTACAATTAATATAAGAAGCTAGCCTTTAAATTATTAATCTACCTGTATTAAAATTACATCCCTCAAATATAGATGTTATAGGGTTCCTGATTTGTTGTTAAAAATACCTAATTCAGATTTTACCTTCAATATTCTGTTAACATTGGGCAAGTTGTTTAGCCCCTCTGTGCTTCAGTTTTGATATGTATAGGATCAAGATACTCATGTCTATCTCATGGGATTGCTTTAATGGACATCAAAGTACTTGCCACAAATTTTGGAATGTGAATGAATGATAGATATCCATTAAAGATTATTTATATTTTTCAACAGTAAAATTTAATAAAATTACTCAGAAGTGATCCCCATCACCCATTAACCCAAGTCTCATAATATTTTAAAAATTGTACTGCAGAAACTAATCTTTATTGAGTAGTTAAAACTTGAGCTAAATTAGAGAGTAGCAAACATCTCCTAGTATCAGGGTTAACATGGACTAAAATAGATGACATCTTTTCAGATAGCACGTAAGAGAAAGGTTTTTTTAATTATTATTATTATTACTATTTGAACTCTATGCAAGTAAGGGCAAAAAATAGAATGTTCACCTGCCTCTATTAGACAAGAGCAATGACATAAACAGTTGCAGCTGTTTCAAAATTCACATCTCATAGATTCAGTGAGAACTCCCAAAGAATTTGGACTGTGTTGTGCATTTTAACAAGTGAATATATAAAGATTATATTAATTAATTGCCCATTTGACTAAGTAATATTCATATCCCAGTGAATGAGTATGAAAGTGAATTACATGCAAATTAATGTAAATAGTCGCACATTGACAAAGAGGGAATGCTCTTTGAAGCAACTATTAGTATTGTTAAGTTTTTAATTATATGTTGAATCCAAATGTTTCTGTCAGAATAGATCTTTGAAATAAAAAAGGGAAATCATTTTGTATACAAAAAATGCATTTGGGAAAAATGGGTTAGAACACATCTGTTCTGTGGAAGACGATGGACAATTAACAAAAATGGAGAAATTATTCATAGTAGGATGAGCAGAGTGGAATCAAGATTCTGAACATGCTAAATTTGATGTGTTTAAGGGCATCCATTAGGAAATGTATTAAGGTGTTGTTTACTTTAAAGCAACAACAACCAAATGTGTGATTAAATATAGTGACTCAACTTAGTTGCAAAAATTTTTATTAAATGGAAGTCTCTGCGTTTGCTTATCCTAACTTGTCATTTCAGTACCTCACAGCTTTGCTAGATTTGGCAGTATTTTTCCTTTAACAAGTAACTTGATTTTTTTCTCTCATTAATTTTTTGGGTCAAGTAATACTTTACAATAACTGAATCTGCAAATTTGAAAAGCGCACGAAGTAAACATTTATTTTTACAAGTCCTTGCTTTGTTTCTTAAAAATAAAATATATGCAAGTATCCACCACAGTTTCAATTAGAAATCGAAAACATTATTAATTTTAGTTGTCAGTTAACTAAAGTGAGTTATTATAATTCTATTCTTCATTGAAACAAAGAGAAAATGAAAAGCAATAATTTTAATTCAAAAGATATCCAAGCATTCATTTACCTTTCATTAAAAAGCACACAAAAAACTTCCCATGGAAAAAAAATAAGAATAAAATTATGTTTTTGAAAATTGTTAAAATATGTTCCTGAGGAAACAAATTTTAGTCATTTTCAAATTACATGTATAAGACCTATGTTTACTTCAGACTGACAAAGGTTTGGATATAAAATTAAACAGTTTATGTGATACCAAAAACCTGTCATTATTTCAGTGTTTTAAAACTCAACCTAAATTATTTCTATAGCTATGTAAACTACTTGACTTTGAAATAGATATTCAAAAATATACATCCTTTTTTAATAAATTATTACAGTGTATTGCCAGTCTTCAACAGTGAACATTATTAATCATATTGTTTGCAAACATTGAAGAAGAGTAAATAAATGGTGGAATATTTGAAAGTGTTCATTTCAAATACGTGCTTTGAAGGAAAGGACAAAACCCTGTGTCCATGTTGAGGAATTCAGTTCAGTCTTTTTTTTTTTTTTTTTTTTTTTTTGACAGGCAGAATGGACAGTGTGAGAGAGACAGAGAGAAAGGTCTTCCTTTTGCCGTTGGTTCACCCTCCAATGGCCGTTGTGGCCAGCGCACCGCGCTTATCTGAAGGCAGGAGCCAGCTGCTTCTCCTGGTCTCCCATGGGGTGCAGGGCCCAAGCACCTGGGACATCCTCCACTGCACACCCGGGCCACAGCAGAGAGCTGGCCTGGAAGAGGGGCAACCGGGACAGAATCCGGAGCCCCGACTGGGACTAGAACCTGGTGTGCCGGCGCCGCAAGGCAGAGGATTAGCCTATTGAGCCGCAGCGCAGGCTCTCAGTTCAGTCTTAAGTGTTGCTCCTTCACCTAAGTTGACAGATCTTCACCTGAGGGCAACAGAGGAAGAGGAAGTGTCATTTGCATGGCTAAGGTGCTCTGATGTCCTGTAGCATGCATTAATACACCCTGTGTCTCAAGGAGCAGGAGTGGCACTTTACTAAATTACTCAGTCATATCTGACACAGACAAGAGATTCTCATTCCTTTAGAGTCCAATTCCCAGCAAGTAAACTTTCCTTTTCTCCTGCTAACTGATCTGAATGTTGTAAACGTTATCTTTGTGCAACACTTGAGGACTTGTAGATCGGTTATTGATGTTTTAGACCTTCTCTAAGCCAAAATATTGCCATTTTGGTTTTTCCTTCTGTGAGTAGGGCCTCTGTGTTTGGTCTGGTATGATCAGAAAGGTACCAGTTACCATATAATGACTTCACTAAGTCCTCCGGACATGGTGGCCTGAGAGGGGATGCATTGCTAGGGCATTAGCGCAGGGGGACATGCTGCAGAAGACTACTCTTACTTTCTAAGAATGCTCCTAGCATTGGAAGAAAGTGCTTTGGTGGATTTAGAAATTATTGAAACTCATAGAAAATCATGCTGGTTGGGGCAAAGGTCTTCAGCGTATATCATCTTTATCGTCCCTTCTTCTGTCCGGTCCTCATTCTTGGATAGGCACAGGTGGCTTTTTCCCTGGCAGGGGCTATTTCTTTCATATCTTTCCATTGCTGGTAGAAAAGAAGACTTTGGTATCTTAGATAAATGCTCTTCAAGAAGTCTTTTCGCTAGAATTGAGGGCTTCTCAGAAAAGGCGGATTTCTTTTCTCAGGCAAAGCACTCTCTGTCATGTGGAACTATTGAACACTATGGAGATGGAAAGTGGTCCAAGCTTCTAACCACTGAAGGAGTAAAGAGCTTTGCTGTTTTGTATTTTCTACTTCTACTAGGTTGGAGGCAGGTAGGATATTTTCTTGGTGTTTGCCTAAATCATATCTCCAAATGACATTAACATGACAAGAGCGTAGGAACATAGGAGTTACGGGAAATATCAATAATGTGGGCTAATTATGAAAGATGAAATGGTCGGTTACTTTTTATTTCTTTGTAACCCCCAATAAAGGGTTCCATATAGAGGTCAAGTGAATGGGCCTTGGTCTTGTTGGCTAGAAATGAATTACAAAGAAAATCATTGAGGACTTTCCTTGGGTAATGACATTCAGATGACAAGCCACATTTGAGTCTTTACCTGAATTCTTACTCATTAATTAATTTCCCTAACACATACTTACTGAAGATAATATTTTAAGCTTGCTAAAGTAAATTACACATGTTTTGTCAAATGATCATTTATTTTGCACAAAATGCAAAACTGTGTACTGTGGTTTGAATACTTTTAATCTGTTTCTTATATTCATGCTCTGAATCATATTAACTGGGAATTTTCATAATAACTATGGTAGGTGACAGTGAAAAATGTTCTGATGGATTCCTTCAACACATTCCAGAATAATTCAATTCGAAGACATAATGTAATTTTTCTACTCATGTTTATTTTAACTCATAAAGTTTTAATACATTCTTTTTTAAAAAAAGTTATTTATTTGAGAGGCAGAGTTATAGATACATTTATTTTGTGTCGGACAGCTTAGTTAATTACATATCTTGGCTATTGTGAAAAATGTTGCAAGAAACATTGTGACACAGGAATCTTAGATACAGTGAGTTCATGTCTTTTGGGTGTATACCCTGTAATTTGGATTGCTTGATCATATGGCAAGTCTATTTCCATTTAATAAGAAATCTCCACACTGTTTTCCACAGTGGCTGTACCAACTTAGATTCAATAGCATATAGGAGTTTCCAGTTGTTCACATCCATGCCAGAATTTCGTATTTTTTTTTAACCATTGTCATACTGACCTGGATGAGGTGATATCTCATTATGGTTTTGAACGCATTTCCCTGACAGCTAGTGCTTTAAGCATTTTTTAATTTATTTGTTAGCCATTTGTATATCTTGTCTTGAGAACTGTCTATTCAGGTCCTTTGCCAATTTCTTAAACTGGATTGTTTTGGTAGTTATTGTTTTTTGTTGTTGTTGTTCTTGAGTTTTTTTGTGTAGCTGATATCTTCTAGGTATTTATTCTTTATTAGATAAATCATTTGCAAATATTTTCTGCCATTTTGTTGGATGCCTCCTTACTGTATTATTTGTTTTGTTTGCTATACAAAAGTTTCCAAGTTTGATAAACCCATTTATCTCATTTTGCTTTTGTTTCCTTTGTTAATGGGGTCTTATCAAATAAATCATAATCCATGTCAATGTCTTGAAATTTTTCCCTTATGTTTTCATCTAATACCACTACTGGTACATTTTGCAAAGCAAATCTATAAAACAAAGTTTTTTTGTGCATAATTTAAACTATATATTTGTTGGATAGTAGTATTTCACCCTCAACTCCAGCTTCTGAAAATCTCAATACTATGCTTGATTTCAATGTAGTTGACTATTTCAGAGAACACAGATAATGGGAATCACGCAGCTACTGTCTCTCTGTGACTGTGTTATTTCACTTAGCATAAAGTACTCCAGGTTTATCCATGTAGTTTATATAGCAGGATTCCCCCTCTCTTCAAAAGCTGACTAATAATCCATTGTATGTGTATTCCAAACATTTTTATCCATACACACATGAACCGTGAGTTTCTTTTGTGAATAACACTACTAAGATCATGGATGGGAATGCAAATATCTCTTCAAGGACCAAATTTCAATTTTATATATATGTATATGCAAAAGAGAAATTTCTGGATCAGATAACAATTCTACTTTTGATTTGTAAATTAATATAAACATTTTTCACAGTGGCTACACCATTTTACATTTCTATCAACTATTTACAGGGGTACCGATTTGTCCACATCCTTGTTAATATTTGCTAAATTTGTTTATTTGAGTATAGTCATCATAACAGGTATAAAGTGATTTATCATTATGGTTTTGATTTAAAAAATCCTTTCTCTTCCAATGAACATCCTTATATACCATAAATATCAGCCTTATTTAAATACATAATAACCAAATAAAGGAAGCAGGAAATATGGTGGGTAAATGAAATGAATATAAAGTTTGTTCCTGAAATCACTCAAAAGAAGTGCTGAAAAGTTGTGATTAGAGTTATATTAAATTATTTCTCTATTTCCAATGTTTCCACCAAAATGTGAGTTATTTTTCAAAAAAAGGAAACAGAACTCATGAAGCTTATAAAAACATGTCATTTTAGAACAAAAGATGATTTTTTTTTAATTTAGAAAAGTTTAAGTATACTGTTTCTAAGAAAATGAGACCTCCATAGGAAAATGAATATAATGATATCTCAAGTTCTATTCGTTAAATTGTTTTCAAACATTGGAGTATGTTATTGGATTTTTTGGCCTGTTTATAACATCTGTCACCATTGAATCTATGATATCATTTTGATATCATCAAAAAAAACGATAAATTTGGATTGAGTATTATGGGCCTGACTTCTTCAGACACACACTACAAGATGCAGAAATGGTGACCTTTTGCTCTGCATTTCAAGTCAATGCCACAAAGAACCAGCATTGTAAACTGTATTCTGAGTCTCATGGTGGTAAAATCCTACAATATTATTCAAAAATCTTCAATATTTTTATTTTCCTTATTAAACCCTCTTACTTTCTTGCCAAATTTCAATTAAAACTATTTGTTCTCTACATGTTAATGTATTCATTCAGCTCCTTAAGTTTCAAATCTCTTTCTTCCCCAATTTTGTTTGACTTATACTCCCATGCCCCTATCATTATTCATATTATGCTCCAAGTGCACATACTCTTTCAGAGGAGAGTCTATCATCACTGCCCTGGTGATCCTCTCACCGCTTCATCCATGACTTCGGCATTTGTTGGAGTTTTAATTGACTTCTTCCTTACTGTCTGTGTGCTCCACCATGCCCTAGGCCTAAACAAACTAACTTATTGAATCATCTTCCAGACCATAACCAGTGCCTCAACAATCTCCTGAGATTTGGTATCTCTCCAAAACTCAAATGACCCAGCGACTGAACACAGTGGATTTGAGTGTCCTTAGGCTAATCTATACTGGAAGATAAAGTTATCTTTTTTTTTTTTTTTTTCTTTCAGGCTCTATACTGAACAAATAGGAACAAATAGGAAGTACTTTAGATCACTGTGATTCATCTTAAATTGTTATGTGGGCTTAACAAAACTCATGAAGCAAAACAAAAGGGAGAGAACAATAGGAAATCAGAACAGGAAGAATGGTGACGGTTTGATAATCAGCATATCCTGTAAAGATATGAGTATTGGCATTTGATTTGAACTTAAAGCTGACTTGTACCCTTCTCATTAAGCAGGAATGCACAACTAGGGAAGAACAACAAGACAAGCTTAGGATGTCTTTCTTACAATGTTGTGGTGGGATCAGATGAAGAGTCTGAATGTGTTTTTCAATGGTCTGTCTATAAAAGAGGGCTTAAAACACATTTCATGTGTGAAAACCTCTATATAAATCAAACAATGTCAAAGTCACTTAGTAGCAGTTTTACTTAAAAAATTTATACTTAGCAGAAATTGTACTTTTAGTTTCTGTTGATTATGAATAAATTAAACTAAAATTTCAATTTTTTGGGGGAAATTTTTAAACCATATCTACAGTTTATTAATTACAACACTGCTTTTCATATGTCTGAAAAATATCATTCTATGTATATAGAATTATAACATTACAACACATTAACATTATCTGATAACTTTAGCATTGCTGACTGGATGAATGGTGGTGCCTGTGTTAGGATTTTTTTTTTTATCTATATCATCTACAGGTTCTGAAACACATATCAAAATCTTTCAAGAAGCATTTGTGGAGATGATTACATTCTTTTTTTTTTTTTTTTTTTTTTTTTTTTTTTTTTTACAGGCAGAGTGGACAGTGAGAGAGAGAGAGACAGAGAGAAAGGTCTTCCTTTGCCGTTGGTTCACCCTCCAATGGCCGCCGCGGCCGGCGCACCGCGCTGATCCGATGGCAGGAGCCAGGTGCTTCTCCTGGTCTCCCATGGGGTGCAGGGCCCAAGCACTTGGGCCATCCTCCACTGCACTCCCTGGCCACAGCAGAGAGCTGGCCTGGAAGAGGGGCAACAGGGACAGAATCCGGTGCCCTGACCAGGACTAGAACCCGGTGTGCCGGCGCCGCAAGGCAGAGGATTAGCCTAGTGAGCCGCGGTGCCAGCTGAGATGATTACATTCTTTAAACAGACAATGCTTGTGAAAATTCATATGGCCTTGACTCTCCATTTGGTACCACATACTTTCACTACTACACTGGGATACAGTCAATAAGTCATCTCATAGGAGGGTAGGGGCAAAAATAAGCAGAATTTGTTGTAGATTTTACAAAGACTATAACTCATATAATAGTAGGTAGTTGAAAGTCCATATATGCCATTTGCGAGGACACACTCATTCCTTTTTAGTTATTTGTGTAGTAACAGTTGTGGGGAGAAACGTTTATGTGAATCTAAAGTGATAATATATTATGCATAAATGCAACATGCTAATTTTAATTATCATTCCTTTAAATAAATTAAATTTTTATAAATATTTGTTTACTTATTTGAGAGAAAGAGACAGAAAAAGACAGACTGAAAACTCACACCTGCTGGTTCACACTCCAAATGCCTGAAGTGGCGAGGGTTGGGACTTGGCTGGATCCAGTGGCAGGGAACACAACCCAAGGATCCAATTACTTGATCCTTCACTGCAGCACCCCAGAATCTGCATTGCCAAGAAGCTGGAGTCCAGAACCCAAGCCAGGAAGCAAATCCAAGCATTCTGATGTGAGTAGCAGGCATTTTGATTACTAGGTAAAATGCCTGCTTTTTATTTATATTTTAAGTGAAAGTAAAAATTTTGTGTTTATTGTATAGAACATGATGTTTTGGAATATGTAAATATTGATTAAATGGCTAAATTAACACATACATTACCTAACATATTAATAAATTTTTGTGTTGAAAATACTTTAAATATACTCTCAGCAATGTTGAAGGATATAATTTATTATTATTAACTATACTTAGCATATTATACAATGTATCTCTTAAATTTACATATCTTATCTACTGAAATTTTTAGGTAGCTGATGAATATCTCCCTAGAACACTCCACCCCCACCTCTATGCCTGGTACTCAACATCTTATTCTCTATTACATGAATTCATTGTTTATAGATTACACATATAAATCATATTATGCAATATTTGTCTCTCTAGGTCTAGTAATAACACTTACCCTTATGTTCTCTAGGTTTGTTCATGTTTTAAATGACAGAATTTACTTCTTTTAAAGGTGGAATAATATTCCATTTATATATAACATATTATCTATTTGTTTGAGATGGACACTTAGGTTGGAATCATAGCTTGGCTATTGACAATATGCTGTAATGAACAGATTATTTCCTCAACTTACAATTTTGATTTCCTTTGTATATGTACTGAATCATGGGACTACTGGGTCATATGGTAGTCCTATTTTAAAATTTTAATATTTATAAGACAAAATTTACTTAAGAAAATAAAATAATTTTAATTGACTTCCCTTTACATTAAGACAAAAAATATTCCAACGGAAACTAAACCTTAAAAGATAGTTCATCTACTTAGAATGCAATATCCCAAATAGAAAAAATGTCATCAACTCTCTGTGAAATTGTAGAAAATGCACTAATTTGGAAATAAGCATTTGTTTAAATATTTCTTATGCTTTACAGGTAGAGATTTGGCTTATACTTTGCTGCTATTAATAGAACTACATGCAATTTCCTCCATAATGTTAAGGAATAAAATTACTTCAAAATAGTAAATTGGTAAAAAGAAGTAGTGAAATGGAATTACTTTTTATGCTAGATAGAGTGCCAAAGTGTTTTGCTACAGTTCTTTTCATTGTAGCCAAATGTTTTATTTTAATTTTTTTCCCTAATTTGGGGATATGCCTACCATATAGAGGTTGAAAATTTAAAAGGAAAAAAAATTCTCGAGGTAAAAATTTCAACAGGTGATGAAACTTCAGTGGAATTCAGAAATAAAAGTTAGCAAAAGTAACCAGAAATAATGAAACAAACATAAAAAGGCTGCCTCCTTCTGCCACAAATTGAAATGATTTTTCAACAGGTAAAGCGTGTTTCTAAGTTGATTAGGGTCAGAGAGCACAAAAAAGAAGTGTATCCCACTGAATGGTGTTAAAAACCCGTCCCAGAAGTTCAGTGAGTGCTGCTGTGTTTTTTAATTCATGCTTACAGGGCAAAGTCTGTATTCATCCAAGAAACTAGATGAATTGTTGTAATAGAACTGGCCAGTCTAATTGTTTGGTGACACATAGATGCAGCTAAGAAAATCTCAATTCCTAAAGAAGAAGTTAGCAAAGTGTGATATAGTGTCAATAATTTTGGAAGATTAATATGATATATAAAAATGAGAAATGAACTATAAGAAATGGGTCAATGGAACAAAATATTAGTTTATATAGATTGCTCCAGTAAATATTCCCGAAAATGGTACAAGGATACATAAATAATAATTTCTTGTTTGAGCAGCATTTTATTTGAATTCATATTATTACAACATTACAACTACCATCAGCAATTTAGCAATTTAGTTTAAAAAAACTTTTGATAAAAATACATAACATGATATCTGCTCTCTTAAAAATATTAAGTAAATGGTGAAGTACTGTTAACTATGTACACATTGCTATACAGTAGATCTCTAGGACTTTTGCATTATATTGAATATTGTACCCATTTAGCATTGATCAAATATTGTACCCATTGAACAGTAGGTTCCCATTAGCCTCTGACCTTAGCTCCTGGTAAACATCACTCTACTTTATACTTAAATAAGTTTGACTACCTTAGAAAACTTGATACAACTTTGCTCATGCATATTCATTTTTCTAGGGCTGACATTTCATTTAGCATAAATTCCTCAGGTTTTATCTATCTTGAAATAAAGGAAAGGATTTCCTTCTTTTATAAGGCTAACTACCATTTCATTGTGGATATATACCACTTTTTCTTCATCCATTCATCTGTTGATGGGAAATTTGCATGTTTCTACTTCTTGGCTAATGCTTCAATGGACACAATAGTGCAAATATCTCTTCAATATTATGGTTTCAACTCTTTGGGATAAATATTCTGAAGTAGGATTTCTGTATTAAATCATAGCTCTATTTTTCTAAGTTTATTTATTTATTGGAAAGGCAAAATGACAGAGAGAGAGAGAGACAAGCGTTGGTAGGCTGATTTGTTACTCAAATGCCTGCAATGGCCAGGGCCAAGCCAAATTCAAGGCAGAATCCAGGACCTGCATCTGGTTTTCCCACGTGGTTGGCAAGAGCCAAGTACTTGGGCCATTATCTTTTACCTCCCAGGCACTAGCAGGAAGCTGCATCATAAACGTGAAAGAGCTGTGACTGGAACCAGGCACTAAGAAATGGGATGTGAGCATCCCAAGTAGCAGCTTAACTCATTCTGCCACAAGTCCAACCCCATGTATTCTAATTTTTTTGAGGAAACCCCAAGCTTTACTTTTTCTCTTGGTGTCTGCACAATCGTTTCAATTCGTCACATTCTAGCCAATGCTTATCATATATATACATATACATATTGATCATCCTAAAAAGTATAAGGTAATATGTAGTTGTTTTCCTGTGATTTCCCTTTTTTAGAACTTTTTTAAGTTAATGTGATATTAATATAAACAGAACAGAGTTAGTGTGATTCAAAGACATGATTCTAACAATATAAGGATATTCCCTTCCTCCTTCCCTTCCTTCCTTCCTCTACCTCTTCTCTCCTTAGTTTTTGCTTTCTTTCTTCCTTTCTTTCTTCCTTTCTTTCTTTTTTTTGACAGGCAGAGTTAGTAAGAGAGACAGAGTGAAAAGTCTTCCTTCCTTTGGTTCACCCCCCAAAATGGCTGCTATGGCCGGGCGCTGTGCAGATCCAAAGCCAGGAGCCACGTGCTTCCTCCTGGTCTCCCGTGTGGGTGCAGGGCCCAAGCACTTGGGCCAACCTCCACTGCCTTTCTGAGCCACAGCAGAGAGCTGGACTGGAAGAGGAGCAACAGGGACAGAATCTGGTGCCCCAACCGGGACTAGAACCTGGGGTGCCGGTTCCGCAGGCAGAGGATTAGCCTAGTGAGCCATGGCGCTGGCCTCCTTCTTAGTTTTTAACACAACATATGTATAATTTACATGATAGTCAAAGACTTAATTCTTTTTTTTTTTTTTTTTTTTTTGACAGGCAGAGCAGACAGTGAGAGAGAGAGAGACAGAGAGAAAGGTCTTCCTTTTTCCGTTAGTTCAGCCCCCAATGGCCCCTGTGGCCGGCGCACTGCGCTGATCCGAAGCCAGGAGCCAGGTGCTTCTCCTGGTCTCCCATGCAGGTGCAGGGCCCAAGGACTTGGGCTATCCTCCACTGCACTCCCGGGCCACAGCAGAGAGTTGGCCTGAAAGAGGAGCAACCGGACAGAATCCGGCACCCTGGCCAAAGACTTAATTCTTTACTAAACAAAGATTTCAACAAGTAAGAAGTACAAAGACCCTAGTTTGTGAGAATATGGGAAAAGACTATTTAAAAATCAAATGAAAAGATAACAATTTCACTTATACATAATAACTTTTAAAACAATAACAGATCATTACAACTATAGTAATATAATCTTAGTCAGCCATTGGTTTAACAAAGATATACAACAAGATTTGACAAAACTGTATTTGTAGTAGTACTGATATGCACAAGCATTTCCTTATTTTTTGCTTTTCTTTTTGATTTCTTTATTCATTTAAGCTCCCACATGTAATGTAGAACACGTGATATTTGTCTTTCTGTGTCCAGCTTAGTTCATTCAATATGATGTCCTTTGGTTGCACCCATATTCCTGCGAACGGTAGAATCTCATTGCTTTAATAGCTAAGCAATGTAATACCCATTGTGTATACACTTACATACACACAGACGTATTTTCTTAATCCATTCATCTGATAATGGATGCCTGGATTGATTTCATATTTTGGCTGTTGTGAGCAATGCTGCTATAAACATGCTGGTGTATATCTTTGATACATCATGTCCACATCCTTTGGTTATATACACAATAGTGGTATTGATAGGTCATACAGTGAGCTTATTTTTCTAGTTTTTTTTTTTTTTTTCATTTCCCTTCCCTTAGGATTAGTGATATTGAAGTGCACATTTTCATAAACCTAATGGCTATATGTATGCATTCTTTGGAGAAATATCTATCAATCATGTTATTTGTTTTTTGTTCTTACTTTAGGTATTCTATTTCATTTTGGATATTAATTCCTTATCAGATATTGTGTTTGCCCATGTTTTCACTCATTCCATAGGTTGCTTTTCACTGTGCTGTTTGTTTGCGTTCTTGTGCAGAAGGTTTTTAATTTGATGTAGTCCCACTCTTCTACTTTTACTTTGATTATCTATGTTTTTGGAGTCATATCCAAGAAATCATTGCCAAAACATGGTGTTAGGAAATTTTTCTCCTGTTTTATTCTTGAAGTTTTACAGTGTCTACTATTATCTATTCAGACAAAATTTTAGTTTTTTTTGTGTGTCATATAAGAGATGAATTCCCTTCTTTTACACATAGTTACATAATATGCATGTATATAATTTATAGTTTTTCAAACATCGTTGTTGGTAAACACTATCTTCTCCCTGTTGTATAGTCTTCATACCTTGTGAAACATCTTAGATCATATATTATATGTTTATTCTTGGGTTCTCCATTCTGTCACAATGATCAATATATATCTATCTCTCTGCCAATGCCGTATTATTTTGATTATTTTATATTTGGAATATGTTTTGAAGTCATGAACTATGAGACCTGCTTTGTCCTTTTCCAAGACTATGTTGGTAACTCAAAAACTTTGTGGTTCATTATGAATGTTATGATTTTTTATATGCCATTGGAATTTTGATAGTGATTATATATATTTGTAGATCATTCTAGATATTTAAAAAACGTTAAGTCTTCTAATCCATGAACATAGGATATTTTTCCATTTACTTGACACTTTTAATTTATTTTGGCAATGTTTAATAGATTTTATATAAAAACCTTTCATTCCTATAGTTAATGTTATGCCTCATCATTTTATTCTATTTGATAGTGTTATAAATAGGAATGCCTTTTTAATTTCTTTTCAAACTATTGCTATATTGCATGAGTTTTGTTTGTTGACTTTCATGTAATTTTGTGGAATTTATTGGTTCCAATAGTTTCCTTTTGTAATTTTTAGGGTTTCCTAAATACAAGAACATCTCCTCTGAAAATAGAGATTTTAATTCATATTTTTTGATTTCAATGTCTTTTATTCATTTCACGTGTATAATTGCTTTATTAAGCAGTTCTGCTGCCTTGTTGAATAGAAGTGGCAGCAATGTGCGTTCTTGCCTTGTCCTTGATCTTAGAGGAAAAGTTTTCCTTTTTCATTTTTTTTTAACCATTGAACAGAACATTACTTGTGGGTTTTTCCTATGTAGCCTTTACTGTGTTGAGGTACATGCTTTCTATTACTTGTTTGCTAAATGCTATTATCCTGAGTATTAAATTTTGTCAAATGCTGTTTCTGACTATGTAGATGATCATGTGGTTTTTATCCTTCACTCTGTAAATGTCATGAATCACACTGACTTTCCCATGCTGAGTCACCCTTGCATCCCACTTGTCAGGTTATGATCCTTTTAACATAGTGTTGTATTCTGTTTGCTTGTGTTTTGTTGAGGATTTCTGGATCTATAATCACCAGAAATACCTTGGTTTTGGCATCAGGATAATGTTGACCTCTTAAATGAGTTTGGAAATGTCCTTTCTTCTCCAGTTTTTTGTAAGACTTTCAGGATAGGTTACTTCAGATTTTTCTTAAATGTTGGTGTGATTTTCCAGTGAAGTCATTTAATCCTGAGCTTTTATGTGTTGGGAAGTTTTGATTATTGATCCAATCTTCTTACTGGTTAGGGATCTTATCAGATTTACTATTTATAATTCAGTCTTGATAAGTTGTATGTTTTTAGGAACATTTCTTCTAATTTATCAAATTTCCTGCTTGTGATTGGTTAGAGGCATCTCATACAAATCACTTTTTTTAACTTTTATTTAATGAATATAAATTTCCAAAGTACAGCTTATGGATTACAATGGCTTCCCCCCATAACGTCCCTCCCATTCACATCAAGATTCATTTTCAATTCTCTTTATATACAGAAGATCAGTTTAGTATACATTAAGTAAAGATTTCAACAGTTTGCTCCCACACAGAAACATAAAATGAAAAATACTGTTTGAGTACTAGTTATAGCATTAAATCTCAATGTATAGCACACTAAGGACAGAGATCCTACATGAGGAGTAAGTGCACAGTGACTCCTGTTGTTGACTTAACAAATTGACACTCTTGTTTATGGCATCAGTAATCACCCTACGCTCTTGTCATGAGCTACCAAGGCTATGGAAGCCCCCTGAGTTCACTGACTCTGATAATTTTTAGACAAGGCCATGTCAAAGTGGAAGTTCTCTCCTCCCTTCAGAGAAAGGTACCTCCTTCTTTGATGGCCCGTTCTTTCCACTGGGATCTCACTTGAGGAGATCTTTCATTTAGTTTTTTTTTTTTTTTTTCAGAGTGTCTTGGCTTTCCATGCCTGAAGTAGTCTTATGGGCTTTTCAGCTGGATCCACATGCCTTAAGGAGGCCAGAGTGCTGTTAGGACATCTGCCATTCTATGAGTCTGCTGAGTATCTCACTTACCATGTTGGATCATTCTCTCCCTTTTTTATTCTATCAGCTAGTATTTGCAGACACTAGTCTTGTTTATGTGATCCCTTTGGTTCTTAGTCCTATCATTATGATCAATTGTGAACAGAAATTGATCACTTGGACTAGTGAGATGGCATTGGTACATGCCACCTTGATGGGATTGAATTGGTATCCCCTGGTATGTTTCTAACTCTACCGTTTGAGGTAAGTCAGCTTAAGCATGTCCCAAATCACTTATATTTCTAAACGATTGGTGATAATGCCTCCTTCTTCATTTCTGAGTCAATTGTCTAAATCTTTTCTCCTTGTTTTCTTATTCTACCTAATTTTTTACAAATATTGTTACTCTATTCAAAATACACCATCTTAGCTATGCTTATTTTTCTATTCATTTTCTATTCTATTTAACTTATTTCTTCTCCAATATTTATTTTTTTTATTTGGCTACTACTTGTCTTAAGTTTCTTCTTCTAATCCCATAAGGTATAAATCCAAGTATTTAACTGAAATCTGTCTTCTTTTTTAAATATAGGCATTTACCACTAAAAACTTCCCTCCTATTAGAACATTTTCTTCATTCCATAAGTCTCCATGTGTTATGATTTCATTTTCTTTCTTTCCTGAGATATATATTAATTTTCCTTTGGATTTTCTCTTTGACCCATTGACTATTCAAGAATATCTTGTTTATTTCCCACATATTTCTGAGTTGTTCAGTTTTCCTTCTATTACTAATTTCTAGTTTCATTCCATTATAAAAAATACATATTAGATTTCAATCTTCTTAAGCTTTTTAAGAAATATTTGTGACTTGTATATGATCTATCTTGGAGAAAATATTATGTGTGAATGAGAATAATATCTATTCTGTTACTATTGTTTAAAATGATCTCTGTATGTGTGTGCTTGTGCATATATATATATATATATATTAAAAATATCTCCAATAGATCCATTTGGCCTATTGTGTTGTTCAAGTCCTGTGTTTTCTTATTTCATTAGTCCATTTTCTTCTTCTGTAGAAAAATGCCTGGAGTTGAAGAATATTTTAAAATGAAAGATTATTTAGCTCACAATTTTGGAAGCTGACAGTCCCTATTTATCTTCTGTTGAAGGCATCCTGTCAATGGCACCAGAAGGATCCTAGCTCATGTAGAAGATATCTCAAGGTAATACAGAAAGCCAGAAATAATGAAGGGCTTGTCTTACTCTTTTTATGACAACTTGTAGAGAATTCTGCATAAGTGCTTCTCAGGGGGGCACAGACCCTAAAATTAGAGGCATGGCTGCAGTTTCTGCTCATACCAAAACAGACCAGGGATGGGCACAGCCGCCCCTAAAGGGTTGTGGCAGCGGGGGTAGCAGGGGGCTAATGAACAGGAATTGGTATCTGGGGTATTTGGTTTTTGGCAATTTGTAAATTTGCAGGAGCATTTAAATGAGCCTGTCTCTGAAGATTTACAACACAGTTCTGATCCCCATCTTAGGCCACAAGACCAAAATCCTTTCCCCAAATCCTTAAGTTGATGTATAACCTTGCCTATGTGCCTGCTGGCTTGTAGACTTGCTAGTACCCTCTAAATAAAAGTGGGAGTACATAGCTATCCAGTGGTGCACTCTTAGAATGGATGCTCCCGTGTCCTATCTCCTCATTTGAAAAGCTCCACAACAACCCATCTTTATGGGAATTCATCAGGGACCCACAAGGATGATATTAATCCCTTCCAAGAGTGATACATCCTAATGAATTAACTACCTTCAACTATCCCTTAAAGGTTTACCACCTCTTATTATCTCCATACTTGGGACCACACTCTTAGCACATTAATCCTCAAACTGTGTCCAAACTGTAGCACTAATTTATTTTATGATGGATATTCTATCCATCATTGAAAGTTTGGTTCTGAAACCTTCTACTCTTACTGCAGTGATATTAGAAATAATATTACTATTGGTCTGTATACTCAGTACTATTAATGTTTACTTCATATATTTGAGTGGTCTGGTGTTGCATGTGTGTATAGTGTTATATTTTCCTGATGAACTAAAGTTTATCATTACATAATGCCCTTCTTTGTTTCTTGTGTAATTTTTTATGCAATTTCTGTTTTGTCTGCCATAATATATTCAATTCCGCTCTCATTTGGTTATATTTATCATGAGATAACTTCATCCATTATCTCAGTTTCAGCATATCTATGCCATAAACTTAACATGAGTCTCTTATAAGCAGTATATAGTTGGATCTTGTTTTTTTTTTTTTTCAGTTTAGTCACTTTATGTCTTTTACTTACATTTATATTTCATTTCTGCCAGAGAAGACTACTGTTGCCATTTTGTAATTTATTATTTGTCCCTTTTTTGCATTTTGCCCCTGTATTGCTTTCTTGCTGTTCTCCTTTGTGTTTTGTTGATTTTTTTGATAATGATACGCTTTGGCTTATTTCTGATTTTCTATAGGTATGTATTTGTGACTGTTTTGACTTACATAAAATATCTTAATAGTTTTTAAGATGATAAAAACTTCAATTTGGTAAAACAATCTCTACACTGTTACTTTTTCCCTCTACACAGTATGTGCTATTGATATCACACAAGGCATCTTTTTTATTATGTATATATTACACAATAATGGTATTTTGTGTATTTTTGTAGTTAAAATTTCTTTTATGCTTTTGGTTTTAACTTCGTATATGAGAATAAAAAGTGATTTAATTACCACCATTACAGTATTACAGTACTCTGTATTTATTTATAAACTTATCCTTACTAGAAAGCTTAATAATTTCATATGTTTTTGTATTACTGTCTAGTGTGCTTTTATTTTGTCTTGAATGGTTTCCTTTAGCATTTTTTCTTTCCTTTTTTTAAAATTTATTTTATTTATTTGAAAGGCGGAGTTATAGAAAGAGAGAGAAGGATAGGGGTAGAAGGGGGGGCATCTTTCAACCCCTGGTTCATTCTCCAAATGGCCGCAATGGTCAGAGATGAGCCAGGCCTGAACCAGGCCAAAGCCAGGAGCCAGAAACTCCTCTGCTTTCTCAGGCACATTAGCAGGGAGCTGCATCAGAAGTGGAGCAGCCAGGACTGAAACTACCACCCATATGGGATGCAAGGCTTAGCCTGTTACACCACAATGTCGTCCCCTGGCATTTCTTATAAAGCATGTTTAGTGGGGATGAAATCAGCTTTTGTTTATCTGGAAAAAATCTTTATTCTCCTTCATTTTGAAGTATATTCTGTAGGATATGGTCTTCTTGGTTGGCAGTTTTCTTTCTTTAGAACTTTGAATATTGAATCCCATTCTCTTCTGGCCAGCAAGATTTCATCTGACAAATTCTGATTGTTTTATAGAAGCTCCCTTATATGTGATGAGTCACTGAATTTCTGTTGCTTTCCAAATTCTCTCTTTGTCCTTGACTTTGGAAGACATGCATACAGTGTTTCTCAGTGTAGACTTTTCTGGTTTCACCTTAGGTGTCGCTGATGCTGCTACTGAATCTGGATATTCATCCCCTTTCCTGTATTTTTGGAGTTTATGGTCCATATTTCATCAGCTAAGCTTCCTACTTCTTTCTATCTTTTCATTCTGAAACTCCGTGGACCTACTTGATAACATCCTTTAAGTTACTTAGGTTTTCCTCACTTTTTTCGTTATTTTCTCTTTTTGCTCTTCTGACTGCAAAATGTCAAATGACCTGAATTCAAGCTTACTGATTCTTTCTTCTGCTTGTTCAAATCCAGTGTCAAATTCCTCTAGTGAAACTTTTAATTTAGTTCTTTTTATTTTTTGGCTCCAAATTTTTATCTAACTTTAATACTTATAAAACATCCTTATTGATATTACAATTGATATGTATAAGCACCATTTTCCTGACCTCTTTAATATCTTTATGGTGGTTATTTTAAATGTTTTGCCAGATAATTCATCTACCTTTATTTCTTTAGGGTCTAATTTCTGAAGATTTAATTTGTCCCTTTGATTTGGATGTTTCACTGTTTCTTCATATAATTTCTACTTTTCTTGGAATTATCACAAACAAAAAGTCACCTCTGTCACTATTTGGGGACTAGCTTCTTGTAGGGACCGATTATCACTGATTAACCCAGCTAGAGATTTTGTGCGTTTCCAATCCTTTTTCTGTGTATTCATCCTCTCTGAAACTATGTCTATAAATTTTCAAAGAAAAGAAATTGCTGATTTCTTTTTTTTCAGGAGCTTATAGTATCCTGCCCTTTATCCTTTTTCCCCCAACCACACTCCCCTCCACACAGGTATCTGTCCCTGATACTTCTGGTTTTCTGAAGCTGCTGCAAGTTGTCTAGCTCTTTTGTTCTTAATGGTCTCTAGCCATCTCAAGTGTGCTAGGTTCCATCAGCACTCAGACAGGCAAGACAGAAAGTTTGTCAAGTAGCCTAACAAAAATTCAGAATGTTGGATACATGCTCTGACTCTTTTTCCTCATGAAGAACCCAGGGAATTTAATCTCTCCCCCACTCCACCCCACTTTTGATTTGGTGCTGACCTGGTTGGAGGAATATGGCAAACAGGTAACTATATTCTGAGCCACTGTTTTCATTATCTGAGATGCCCAGCCTGAAACCTTTTCCTTTCAGCACTTTGATTCAGGCAAGACCTGAGACACTGAAAGTTACCTCAAGAAAGTCAGAATATTGGATAGATTATAAAATATTATCTTTTCTTCCCAAGGGAGAATCCAGGATCTTGGAGTTTCTTTTCCAGACTGCACTGTGCTGTGCCAGGAAAAATGACATTCCCAATGTGTGAGTGAATGCCAAAAATTTCCTTCTGGGTTTGATGCAGCTGGTTTTGCATCCACTTAGGATGTGGGATACTCATTACTGTTTTTTTTTTCTCACAAAAGGAATTTGTGCATGTATTATTTTTGAGTCTATGTTTCCATAGGAAGATGGAGGTTCAGAGGCTTCCTTTTTTTCTTTTTTTTTTGGTCACCTCTCACAAACTGGTTTAATTTTAAATTTCCCAAAATTACCCATAAATAGCAATACCAATGGCAAAACAGTTACATAAGAATTAATTTCTATTATGATAATTTTAAGATGTGACAAGGTGAATTGCCATCTATTGGAACCTGACTTTTATGAATCTATATCTTCAAGACTGTACCTGTTGCCATTTAGTGTTCTTTCTTTTTCATTCCATGTTACCCTTCCAAGTTCGATAGCTCTTTGGACATTGAATTTCTTTGCTGACATGTTCATGTACCTCCTCAGAGTTTGACCTTATCCTGCCTTTCTTCTTTCTTATTGCCATGTAAGTTTCTACTTCTCTCTTTTATGTACTTTAATTTCCTTCTCTCCCTTGAGAGTCACTGATCCATGCCAAGTTAGAAAGTAAAAATCACAGCTACAATGTCAACACAAAAGTATTGGAAATTATCCCCATTGAAGACACCTGTGCATCTGTGGTTCTTTTCTGAGATTCAGATTTTATTTAGGCTGTTCTAAATAGCTGGGATCTTAAACTAGATTGCCATCAGTCAGGTGCATTTTACTGGATTGAAGAAAGATTGCATTATGTTTAATGTAGTTGTTTGCAAAGAATGCCTTAAAGCATGATGAAATTTGATATTGAAGGAGAATTCTGATAAATTCGAATTCAAGGTTAGTTCAACACTTCATGAAATACAAGGGACACAGTCTCTCTCCCTTCTTCCACATGGTCCTTTATCCTTATGTTACTCAACACATACTCAGAAAATGTCCATCTGAACTCTAATTATCAGACATTTTAATAATTACACCCAAGTCAGGAAGAGATGAAAGAGGCCCAAAAGGACGTTCTCATGGTAGCGTTTTGCTGTACATCAGAGCAACATCTCTCTCAGAGACTCTAAAAATGAATGCCTCTTAAATATCGTTGGATAGAACTTGTTAATATATATGTATATTTCTATATCAATCATTGGGAAAGGAAAAGAGGATCAATATAATTGCATCAAAAATATCATGGCCTTTTGATGAAGCTGGACAGTATTTCACTCAGAAAAATTTAGATTTCTGTAGTAAGGAGAAAAATGGGAATGGATGGGTAGTTATCTAGTGACATCTTCTTGGCGTCATTTCCTTATACACCATCGCCTTGAAGAGTCAAAATTTCTCCATTCACTCTAGCAGTAAGCCTTACACTCAAGAAAGAAAATGCAGCCATGATGGGGAGAATATGGTCTGCCATAGTCATCTTGCATTATCAGTTCTGATACAGAAATGTATGGATGAATGTTCTAGTTCTTGGCATAAAGATATGTATTTCTCTGTATGTGTCTGGGTATATTTGTGTGGGTGTCTATTAATGTGACACTTGTGGTTGTAAGAGCATTTACACATAGGACATATGCTATACAGAAAGCAAGACTGCCAAGGTTTCTGCTCACACAATACTCATGGGCTACCTGGCAAGATGTCATTAAACAAATAATAACCATAAAGTGAGATACATATGTAGTCCAGCATGCTGTGGAAGAACACATTCTAGTAACTAAGGGATAACAAAAGTTCTAACAGGAAGTGAGATTCAAATTGATACCTGAAGAAGAAGACAGATTTGACCAGGCAGATATCAAGAATATTATATTTGCAAAGTCTCAAAGGCCAGGAAGAACCTGACAAAAATCCAGCAAAGCTAGAAGGAAGAGTTGGAAAAGAAAACTCATAATAGGTAAGACCAGCTCATGTAGAGCTTTTAATAATTCCACAGTATTTCTTAAATGGCACAATTCTACACCAGATTGGGATAAGCAACACATTACCCGTGAAGTACATGAAATACTGTGTAAAATGAGAATTATAGGAATAGGAAAATATTTCAAATTATCTCACTAATATTTAGGCAAGACATCGCTTTTCAAAAAGACAGTGTGTTAATTCCAGGATGTTTTAACTGTTATCTGAGTTATATCTTTTGTTGCTTTATGAAAATACTTATGACATTGAGGGTCTTATGAGGTTGAAGTTGAACTGATATGCAAAAGGGCTTTCTAGTGCAGGATAAGGTAGCAAAATTACATTATATGCATGGAGGGTTGTTGTTGCTGTTGTCTTTCTTATAATTTTTATTTTAATTTATGCGACGGGTAGAGTTATAGACAGCGAGATAGAAACAGAGAGAAAGATCTTCCCTCCATTGGTTCACTTCCCAAATGGCCACCGTGGCCGGTGCTGCGCCGATCTAAAGCCAGGAGCCAGGTGCCTCTTTCCGGTCTCCCATGTGGGTGCAGGGGCCCAAGTACTTGGGTCATCCTCCACTGCCTTCCAGGACCACAGCAGAGAGCTGGACTGGAAGAGGAGCAGCTGGGACTAGAACTGGCACCCATATGGGATGCCGGTGCCGCAGGCAGAGGATTAACCACGTGAGCCACGATGTCGGCCCCAGTTGCTGTTGTTTTTCATAAAAGGAAATTAACTCCAGATTATGAAAAGAAATAGAAATATTATGTAAGAGAATAAACATGTCTTTTAGAGACTAGAGACAGATTTGTATCTGAACACATGAAGGGATTGTGATAAAAAATAGAAACCCATCAAGACTCTTTTTTTGTGTCTCTTTTCCTGTTCTTGCTTATTTATTCTTTTCTCCATGCCTTCTTTCCTTGTGGAACAAGAAGCCACATTATTCTAATATAAGTGATAGCAGAGATGAGCTGCAGTTTCTGAGTTCATAATATAAAATTTTAAAAAATGTATCCAAGTGACCCCAAGGCAGATGTCTACTTCTGATAAATTCAGGGAGGGTCAGAATTACAGCCTTACAGACTTCATGTCTACCAGCCATCTAGTTCTATATTTAATAGCAGGTCATTCTGAACTACAAAAAAGAACCCAAAACCTATTACAACACCAAAAAATCTAAAGACAAGTCCTAGTAATTGTATTGTTAATTTATTTGTATTTAGTAGAGTACATAGAAGTTATAACTGCCCAATAAATAACACTTTTGGACAATCTTCATATTTGCATTTTATTTTTAACATAAAGAAGCTATACTGAACTAAATAGGTTTGAACAATGTCTTTGTGAAGGATAAACGAATGACTATTTTGTGGGATTACAGTCATATTCAATGAGGTATTCTATAACTATTTTCCATTGTATTTTTTGACCAACATACTTTTCCATGATACTTAAGTAGCATACTTAAGCTTCCTTTGTGATATGACTCATTCATACTTGAATTCAGGTAGAGTAGGGATTAAATCATGTCTTCTGAAACATATAAATAACATTCAGTAGAAAATAAGTGTTTATGAATTCCTTATGGTGTTCTGCCTTAGTGGACTTAAAAACACTATGTGGTTTGTCTTAAAATCATACTATCATAGCACAAAAATGATTTGCAGTAAATATACAACACATTTATAATAAAGGAATTACAATAAATAAAGCAATTTTTAATTTGTAAGTATTTTTAGTACATCACATCTTTCTGAGAGCTGCCTCAACAGCAGTATCCGTGTTAAGACAAAAAAAGACATGATTTCCATTGCAATGTAACTCAAAACAATCCTTGATTTCAATTCCTCTGTTTAGTTCTGTGTGAAGTCTAGTAAAAAAAATGCTTTACACCAATGTAATGTTAATGCGTATGCCTTTTACTTATGTAGTTCACCTGAATCTGACACTAATTGAAATGTAACTCATCTTTGAGTCCTCTTAAACGTACCTAATACTATTTGTCATGACTGCATTCCATCACAGATTTAATCTCAAGGTCTTGAATGGGCATTACAGCAGAAAAAAGGAAAATTGACATCTGGTTAAAACGTGAGGTGGAACTTCATCCATATGAATCAGAGCATAAATCAGTAGATGACATTCATAATACCCTGGATAGACCTTTCCATTCCTATCAATATACATATCATTGCAGGATTAGATCTAATCATCAGTGCAGCAATTTTATGAATAATACATTTTTAAATGTAGTTTTACAGATAAAATTTGGGATTCTGCTTTTTTGTTGTTGTTAAATAAAGAAAGAGTTCTTGCTAAGAAGATTGAATATTATGTCATTGGGGTAGCATTATAGGGTTGGTCAAAGGTTTCCCAAAATTAATTCTCAAGCCATAACACCTGATGATGTCATTAAAGCTCAGCTTGTTCTAACAAATGTATATTAAAACAAGAAAGCTATGATTTTAAAAGAAAAATTTATTCTGGGTCACAGAGATTACCAACTGTTCCTTTCAATATCTATAGTTGATGTTTTTAATAGATGCAGATATAGTACCATTCATCAAGTTTATTGCCTTCTTTTGATGTTATACATCTTGTAGGATAGAAAAAAATGAGTTGTGCTTTTTTGCTGGTAGAAGAAACTGTGAAAGGTCACCTTAGCTGATCTTCTGCCCAAGGCAGAGAATATTCGGTAAATGGCCTGTTATACTAAATTGCTTAAACATTGAAGCATTTAGGGGTGTATGTCATTATTTCAGCCTTGTTCCATCATTTTATAATTCATAAAAGTTCATTTCTATTGCTGTCTTGTAAAGATAGTAACTTGGGAATCTAGCAAAGAATCTTTCTACTGTTTCTACCCTTTTGTCTCAATACAACCCCACAAAAGTGTCCATGTGGTTACTGTGTAATATATGTTCAAAAGCCTACTGTATTTTAGGTTTATTTCAAATGAAAAATTATAAAATAAATCATATTTTTATTTCTCAAACTTGATATGCAGATAATTGAAAAGACAGCGAATAATCATTAAACTAATGGGAAGTACATATATTACCCTATCAATTTCTGCATCAAATGTGTTAAAGGCAAAGAAAATATTTGCCTACATATTACATATTAACTCATAAATACTTTCATAATTAAACATTTATTTTACAAGTTATCAAAGCCACACATGTAAAATAAATTATCCGTATACTATTAATGAAATGTGTTAATATATTGATCAATATAAATTAGATAGACTTCAGAATTTATTTTCAACCCCACTATAAAACATAAATAGTAGACTCAACCTTAATAATCTAAGAATTTTCATATCAAAACAAAAGGTTCTTAAGCTTCTAAGACAATTTGGAAGTTATTCTGCACTTTTTTATGAAAAAGTAAACCAATAATATGAAGGTTATGCATATTATACATATTTAATATAGTCACATTCCAGTGAATCGTAAAGGTAGGAATATAAGATGGCTTCTTGTTTTCTGTCTTGTTTTTTAAAATATTCATTTGAAAGAGGAAGATCTTCAATTTGTTGCTTTGCTCTCTAAATGCCTGCAACCAGGGCTAGATCAAGCTAAAGCCAGGAGTCCAGAACTCCATTCAGGTCTCCAATATATCTGGCAATGACTCAAGTACATAAGCCATCCTCTGCTATCTTCTAGGGTGCACATTAACTGGACGTTGGACTTGGAAGTGGAGCTTGGACTTGAACCCAGGGAGACTAAATGGAATGTGAGTGTTCTAAGTGTCTCCTTAAAATCAGTGCCAAATGCTTGCCCTAAAGGTCTCTTGCCTTCTAAACCAGTGTTTTTGATATCTTTACTTTATAATAAATATTGAACTTGGAAATCTCACCCTAAATCAATTATGATACTTAAAATATTATCCTACAATAATTATTAAATTATATTTGCAGTTTCTGTGTGATCATTTCAACAGTAAGAGGTCATGTTAACTCTGACATTCAAAATAACTAAATAAATCATTTTTTAAAGTCTCACATTAATTAAATAATGAAAATCTTCCTGATCTTGAACAAAACATATAAAACCCTGAAATTTTGTTAATTAATGTCACATGTCTTATTTTTGTCTCCATTATTTTTGGTCTAGTTAGCATGACCCAAGGACGCGAACCTTAATTCTGGATTTCCCGATGTTTTTAAAGGAATCAGAACATTTGCAAATTCTGAGAGGCACTTGTTATTTTTCACTATCCTACTTGCAATTTTTTCTTTAAAAATCACATTTATTAATGTTTTAAATTTTTTATTTGTCTACTTGAAAGGTAGACAGTTTATTTATTTGGCAGATAGACACACAGAAAAACAGAGTGTTCCCATCTGCTGCTTTTCTCTCCAAATGCCTACAACAATCTGGGCTGGGCTAAATCAAGGCAAAGCTGAGTGCCAGGAATTCAAACCAGGTCTCCTACATGGATGGCAGGGAACCAATTATTTGAGACATTACATGCTGCCTCCAAGAGTGCACATTAGCAGAAACTGGTATTAAGATGTTACTGAGACTTGATTCAAGACATTTGAATATGGGATGCAGGCATCCCACTCAACGTCTTACTCGCTAGGATAAATGCTTGCCCCTAACTCCTTATAGTCTAACATAGCTATCATTAACTTCAGTTTATGCTTGAGATCTGCATCTTTTCTTCAAGCTTCATTTTAACTAGATACAGAAAATAAAAATAGACTAGATATTTATTTTTAATGGAAATAAACTCCCCAGTAAAATCTCAAATTATGAGATAATTTTTGTTTATAATTATCTTTCAGTTTTATATTTTTATAATCATTGCTAGCTCTTCTTTCATTTGCAAATTGCTTCAAATATTATGAATTCAAGCAAAGATTTTTAATTGATAATTGGTATAACTACACCAACACTTATTAAAAACTGATTGAGCCCACCTCAGTTCTTTTCTAGCCCTAAAATATCTGAACTCTTCCCAACTAATACTTGGCTGTTTACCAGTCTCATTAAAATACTTCTCAAAACTGTATTATTTGTTTAGGCCTAATCTTTTTTTTTTTGACCTTTTAATTTAAAACAAATTTTCTTTGTTCTTTTTTCCCCCAGATATGAAGAATTTTGCCCAGGCCTAATCTTCTGAAAAATCAGGGAATGCTTTCAGTAAATAAAACAGTGAACACTACTTAGAAAATTTTAAATATAAAATAATTTTTAAATGAAATAAAACTGAAAATATAATAAATGTGTGAGGAAATCCAGGCGAGGCAAACTACAATATTTTTACAATAAATGAGACATGTTATCCTGCACTGTCTGGTGACTGATATTAACATGTATACAAATACAGATGATGGTACTTCTCCAAACCCATCTGAAAAGCAAACATAGCAATTAACCAAAACATTTAAACCTCTCTCTAGATTCTATTCTGCTTTCCAAATAAATATTTTATCTTGTCTTTTTTTTAATCAAAGAATCATTAGAAAAGTTGTGTATGTCAATGTCTCTGATTCCTCTCATTCTGTTCTCTTTTAAATCTACTGTATCTTTTCCTCCACTGTTTCTACAGTAAAAGAACTGTCCTTAAATCATTAATATTGTCATAATGTTAAATTAAATGGTTAATTTTCTTCCTATATCTTATCTGAATGAACAGTAGCTTCTGAGCAGATTCTCTTCATGAAACATTTCAATTTCTTGACTTCCTTAGATTTTTCCTTCACTGATCATTCTCAGGCTCCTCTCCCGTCTGATTGTTTCCCAGCACTTATTGGAGTTATTCCACGTCCAGGTTCTTGGATATTTTCTTTTATTTTTCTGTATTTCCTACTTACTGATCTAATCTGAACTAATTATTTTAAATAGCAAGTAATGTTGACATTTTATAAATACATATCTTCAAATTGAACTTTTCTGTGAAATTTCAGTCTCATATATTCAAGTGTCTATTTAACTTCTCAACTAGGACATCCCATAGACTTTTCAAACTAGATATTTGAAGTTACAGTTTTAATACTATATTAAAATTCTCCTGGATGCAAACTTCTCCAAGAAAATAATTTTGGTGACATCTTTTGCCTCCTTTCTTTCTCAAGTCACTCATCACAATCTTTGATCTCTCTTTCTTTCTCTTAAATAATTTGTCACAATCCATTTGTCACTAAATCCCATTGGTCCAGCCCTCTAAATGCATCCAGAGTATGATCTCCATTGTTACCACCTTGGTCCAAGCCAGCAGCTTCACTCATAGATTCTGGCAGAGACCTGTGAACCACTTCCTTATTTCCAATGTTGCTCTTGTTTTTACCCATATTCCCCCAGGAGAAGACGTCAATAAATAAAGTATGCAAGGAAATATCGCTTGATAAGCTTTCCCAAGAGACACTTTGGAACAAGGAGAAAGAAGCTCAGGAGGATAGAAAATTAATAAAAGATATGTCATTTAGGGGCTGACGCCGTGGCTCACTTGGTTAATCCTCCGCCTTGTGGCACCGGCATCCGATATGAGCGCCAGGTTCTAGTCCTGGTTGCTCCTCCTCCAGTCCAACTCTCTGCTGTGGCCCGGGAGGGCAGTGGAGAATAGCCTAAGTGCTTAGGCCCCTGCACCCGCATGGGAGAACAGGAGGAAGCACCTGGCTCCTGGCTTCGGATCAGCACAGCGCAGGCCATAGCAGCCATTTGGGGGGTGAACCAATGGAAGGAAGACCTTTCTCTCTGTCTCTCTCTCTCTCACTGTCTATAACTCTACCTGTCAAATAAATAAATAAATAATAATAAAAAAGATACGTCATTTAGTAAGACACCACTTTTGGTTAGAAACCTAATCCAGAGGGCACTGCTGGACCACAGTGCAGAATGCACATCTCAGGACTGTTCTAACCAAGGAGAATGCTGTGAAGCGCAAGGTGACGTTCTTGGTGAGCACTCTGTGTCACTTCCAGCTATGTGGACAGATGAGGCTCTCATGGCCATTATTAGATGGCATAAGGAAATCTCTTAAGGTAAAAGTCACAGGAGTTGGCAACTGGAACGTGGACTGGCAAGTAAAACATTAAACGGACAATGATAAGGATAATATAGGATTTGATATATGCCATTATATATACTTTATTTTTATTCCAGCAACAGAGTTATCTTAAGAAATGTAAGTCAAATCATATCACTTCTCTGTTCAAATCCTTCTAATAGATACCCATATTGCTAGGTGGAAATAAACCTTACATCCTACCATATACCTTTTGGCTCCTAGCTACACATTTTTTTGCATGCTACCAATTCCTCACTGTTGCTCATATACATGAGGTATATTTCAAAATCAGAATTTTTACATGATCATTTGCTTTGTTGAGAATGTTTTTTTCCTAGGATAACTGTGTGGCATTTTTGCTTCCTTCTGAAAGTCTTCCCTAAAATGTCACCTTTTAGTGAGAATGCTCACAATATCCCACTTGTAAAGGGAATCCATATTCTATCAGGCATTCCAGAATACCTCTTCTATTTTATTATTTGCCATCACACTTAATTTCACCTACAATATTAGCGTATATATTTTACTTGGTGCTTATACTCACTGTCTCCAATCACCTACAGAAATGAGCTCTAAACAGACAGGGATTTGCTTCTGTTTTGTTTATTTCCATCTCCTTTGTATTTATAATTGTACACATGAAAGGCTCACAGTGTGAAAAAATAACAATAACAACAAATAAATAATATACTCCAAAAACAGCTGCAATATGGAATATAATTATTTAATAAGAAACATATAAAAATAAGAAATTTCTTCAGCTTGGACCCATGAATGTTACTTGTAAAATGAGATTTTATATTATAGGTCTAAGGATAAATTTCTATCTTGAGATGAATTTATTTTGTGTATATGTGTGTAGATATTCCCTCTATTTGGCTTTGATAATACTTAGGTAACACAGTTTTTCTCTTTACAGAGGCAAAGTTAAAGAGGAGGTTCCTAATCATGTAGAGTTTCTAGTTCCAATTTTGACATAACATAAATCTGGATATTTATGGTTAATGATAAATATAAAATGTTAGTTTTGGAGTAGACATAAGGGTCGGAGTTAGTTTTAAAGTTATGGTAGAAATGGAAGTTATATTTATATCCCGTAAGTAATTTGGAAACTCAATAGACAAAATTTCATTTCTTCATTTGAATCAAATTATCATCCCTTTGCCATATATTGTGGGTGGGGGATGGGAGATGATTAGGCATTTCTGTCTCTGGTCTCACAGGCTAGGATAATATGGTTGGTTGACAGTTTCTCCCCACCCATCTATATGGAATGGAAAAAGGACAGTTTCCTAAAGGAAGAGGTAGTGCTACTGGAAAAAAGGGGATGAGAAAAAAAGGAAAGTGATTATTGGGAAGACAAAAACAACCATCAACTACACATACCTAAGCTTCAGTGCAATTTAAAATTCTTGACATTTTAATATTGTGGAATATTCAGGGCTGGGTTCCTTTTCATTATCTGTACTCTATCTGTGCCTGTTTCAGTTTTCGTCTCTCTCTCTCTTGCTCTCTCTTTCTCATTTTAAGCCATTTCTTCTCATCTCACCTTCAATGGTTACCAAGAACATGATGATTCACTTCCTTAAGGATAACTTTACTTAAATACAGTTTAAAAGTTTGTCAGTACTCAAAGCATCTTAATATGATTTTCCTTTCACTTTATTATTTGTTTCGACATTTATTTCCCTGAGATGTTTCATATTGTGATGTTTCTGTCTTTCAAAACAATCAATATCCTATTGACTTTTCAATATATCTTCATTACCTTTTCAGTTCTGTATTGTTACTGGATTTCCTTTGATTCATTCATTCATTCTTCATTTACCCTCTTCACTTCCTGCCCTTTATTCCAAAAGTGAGTACTCGATAATTATCATTTCACAATAATTTTGGTTATATTTTTCTGTAAAACATATCTAGAGAAATCAACATGTCTTTCTAAGTGTTATTTAAGAATATTCTATATGAATAAGTCTATGCTTGTTTTTTAATGTAATTGTTTCTTTCCATATGATTACATTATCATTAAAAGTTATAATTTATTTTGTTTTACAGAAATTCAAGGAACCAGTATCTCTTTAATGAAAAAAGTCACATTCAATAACAAAAAACTGTCAGTAATGTGTCATTGTTTTGGTTCCATACAAGTCATACTCAAGTGTCAAAGCCTACTCAAGTGACAAAGACATATAAGTAAACAGCAAATTTGTCAAAACTGAATATTGTAAAGCAGAACAGAGAATTTAAAAAGAATTCTCAAGTTGGCGCCGTGGCTCACTAGGCTAATCCTCCACCTGCGGTGCCAGCACTCTGGGTTCTAGTCCCGGTTGGGGCGCCGGATTCTGTCCCGGTTGCTTCTCTTCGAGTCCAGCTCTCTGCTGTGGCCCAAGAGGGCAGCGGAGGATGGCCAAAGTGCTTGGGTCCCTGCACCGGCATGGGAGACTAGGAGGAAGTACCTGGCTCCTGGCAGTGCCAGCTGTAGCGGCCATTTAGGGGAGTGAACCAATGGAAGGAAGATCTTTCTGTCTGTCTCTTTCTCACTGTCTAACTCTGCCTGGCAAAAAAATAAAAAATAAAAAAAAAAGAAATCTCAAGTTTTTATATGACTTTGTTCATTATATTTATAAGAAAACTGAACTCATGTTAATATGTGGAAGCTTATGGTACTGATAATGAAGTGGGAATTGCAATACAGGTACAGATTAATTAGTATCTCGGACAAATTTTCTGATTTGATATTTGAAAATGAATAGCCATATTTTATTATGCAGTGAATCATTTTTAAAATTTCACTGAATAATATTCTTTTCTAGATGACATACTGTTATTTCATAAATGGGTAGTTATAATATGAAAATACCTGTTTAAAATGAACTTTATTTTTTTTACTACTATTGCTCAAAGAAAAACATTATTGTCATACTGGAAAGTCATATAGTTACCTAGCAACATAAAATATTTTCTATTAAATGACAAATAGCACATGATTTCAAAAAAGTAAATAAATTCCAAGGTTTGCCACAGGGAGTGGGAAAAGGGAAAAAAAAAAAGATAAAACAACTCTCAAATCCAAAGATGTTTTCTATCACTCTCATGTTACTAAAGACTTCAGGTAGCAAAAGTGTAACTAGGACTTCTTGACATATTTGCATAGCACATTTTGCTTTATTTATTTTTTGCACATTCTGTCATTCACTTATTTGATGCTCCAATCTTTAGTGTTAATGTTCTAATCACATTCATTAAGTTAATTTCATGTCTTAGACTATCTCAATATACTGTTCATATATATTTTTTTTAATTTTAAAAGTACACACACACACACACACACACAAAGCAGGGGGTGGAGATAGGGAGCTACCATCTACTGGTTTACTTCAAATGTCCACCAGGGTTGACCAGGCCACAGCTAGGAGTTTGAAACTCAATCTTGGTTCCCAACAAGTGTGTCCTGGACTTAACTACTTACTCCATCACCTACTACCTGCTACTATATGCATTATTGAGAAGCTGGATTGAAAGTAGAATAACTGAGACTTGAACCAGGCACTTTGTTTGAGATGGGATGTGAACGTTCCAAGGGACTTCTTAACCTTTATTCCAAATGCTTGTCCTGTCATATCTTTTTAATAGTAGATTCTACATTGTATTTCATTTTCATGTAACTATATTTCTGCCCTTACCATGAGACTGCTATCTCTTTGAGGTCGATGGTTTTTTTGATGATTGTTCCTTCTAATGTCAAGGAGTGTGTCTGGTAATTAATATACTCTCAATATTTGCTTCATGAATGAGTGAATGATATTGTCTCATTATTCAGATTTAACTTGTACTCATTTTAGAGTAGCACACAAGGCTGGCATTTGGTGCAGTTAAGATGTTACTTGGGAAACTTTTATCCCATATACAGGTGTCAGGGTTCAAGTCCCAGGTATGTGTGCTATCCAGTTTCCTGATAATCACATCTGGGAGGCACCAGGTGATGGTTCAAGAAGCTGGGTCCTTGCCATCCACATGGGAAACCCAGTTGGAGTTCTGAACTCCTAGCTTCAGGCCTGATCCAATCCTGACTGTTCTGGGCATTTGGGGAATGAACCAGTACACAGAAGAATTTTTTCATCTGTCAATATCTTTCTCTCTCTGTCTCTTTTTTTTTTTCCAAATAAAATGAAAATAAGTAAATAAAATTATAAGAGTAGCTCACTATCCTGGTTAGATCTAAGCAGAATATAAGGATTCAGACTGAAAGATGCTGACATTTCTCTCAAAAAATTGTTGTTCCTGAGCTTCCAAAGGAATCAGTCCGTGTGACCATTATCCAAAAACTTGAGTAAATTTTCTTTTCTAAGCACAGATTATGCTTTCTCATACACACACTTAGTGCTAGAATTAAACTTTAAGTGTCTAATTGTAATTCTGAACAGAAAAAAATATATAAAATATATATAAGATAAGCATATTCTAGTCCCTGTGCTATGTTCAGAATTTATGCATTAATAAATGATACTCAAGGATTGCCTACAAAAGAAGGCAATTAGCCCTAGTGAAGAAAAGAGTTTAAAATATTTTATCAATCAATACATTCTTATTTATCAATATCATAATTAGACATAAAATAATGGCTTGAAATTAGGTGAAAGAATGTGTCCTCATTGTTGAAGGCAAGGCTTTTCTTAGTAAAAGCCAGCATTGGTCATAAATACATTAATTAAAATGAAAATTGAAACTTTAAATTTGAATACCTTGCACTAAATATAAAATAAGTTCAAACCATCTCTTATTAATTCCATTGATATTTTATTAAAATATGTATGATATACACAAAATTTTATATATATATACAATACATATGCAATGTATAGGAAGAATTTTAGGTTCACATGTTGGAAATCTGAATTATTATAGTTCAAAAAATTTGCTTCAAGTCTCTAATCTACAACAAGCAGGTACACATCTTAAATTTTATAAGTTTGTTACAATATTTAGGTAACACTATTCAGAGATAAAATATTTGAAAAACTCCCAATATATTGCAGAAGAGGGTAGGTAACCATCAATGTGGATTATGTAGACCTCTCAAGAGTCAGGTTTCTTCTTTGTTTCCTCACGGAAGATTAAAGATATTTCAGTGAAAACTGCATTTCTAAAATCTTAGAGTAAACGAGTCCTTCAAGAGAATTTTTTTTCCTATCTTAATTCTCATTTTTCTAGTATTTTCATACTTTTAGTGTTATTGCTGAAATTTATGATAATTTTAGACTTTAACGTAATTCTATCATCTATTTTGTGACCAACAACTTTTGACATTTATAATTTAATAAATCAGAACCATAGGTTTGAATAAGAGCCAGTCTTTCACAATGCTTTTGTGTCATGAATTTTCATAGTGACCCCTCATTTCCTTCCATGATATAATTGATTGCACTTATTATGTGGCAGTAAGTTTAATGGTTGAAGAGCCACTCAGCAAACAGGAGTAAAATTCATCTTAATCCTGAAATATTTTCAAATGGAAAATAATAAATTAGAAAATATAGAACAAGATTTTTGTTCTGTTGATTCTATTACACAGTGATTTCTATATATCATTGTAGACTTCTGAAATATCTTTTAGTTTTGGTAAGTATGTATAATAAAAAGATGTTATTTGCCTAATACATTATAAAGTGTTTCCATGTTCATGTTGATAATTCTGCTTAAAATGTTACACAGCTACGTATGTTATCACTCAGAAAACTTTTTTAGGCTCTCACACATTTATTGTATAATTATCGACTGTTACCCCTTCTATTGGTCTTCTTTTACATTTTCTTTTCTTCCTAATGCTGCTTCAAGGTAGGTCTTTTAGTCATCTCTTATTTAATAAGGGCATTATTGTCACAACTGAATTTTTGTCCAATAGAAAAGCATTTGGCTTTACAGTTGTTCTCCATCAGATAATAGCAGGCCTGCTTTTACTTTTCTCCATGGCAGAGATTCTCACATTGAGTGTACCAGGTGTCCAGCTTCCCCTGAAATTCCATCTTAAGAAGTCAGGAATGAGTCCTCAAATCAGAGCTTTTTACCGTATGCCTGGTTTTCGTTTCATGGATTTTTCAAACTGCATGGTTCAAGGTGATCCTTTCCAAGACTTAAAGAATTATAGCTGTTAGGGATTCCAAGATCGCTGAATAGATAGCTATGCTCATTCTAATCAGGGGAAGATAGCAGAAAAAAAGCTAAGGAAGTGTATTCCCAGGGGAGAGTTGAAGTGTTCACAGTAGAAATTATACAGAATGAAGAGAAACACCATGGAACAGCGTGGAAAGCAGAGATACACAGCAGCCAGTGGGGACACCATCCACTAACCCCACAGCTGGAGGCTGTGGGAGACACCAGGTTCTGAGAGTGAGGTGACAGCAGACTGCTGCAGCCAGTGGTATTAACTGTTGGAGAGCTTTACAGACCACACAATCTGTGAGTCTGCCTGGAGTCCCAGTAGCGGGCAAGGTACCTGCCTAATCCAGTGAAGGAAAAGTACATTTCATTCTCACCACCTCCTTGTGGTGGACAAGCATGCCAGGCAGTAGAGAAGGCACAATCTTTGACACAAGTAGAGGCTGTGGTGGCTCTCTCTCGTGACCGTGAAATTTTAGCAGAGGAAAAATCCTCATTTCTAATTGCCTTTGAGTCTGTCTGAGAGGGTTACTAGGGGTCTGAACATCCACTTAAGATTGTGGGATAACCTCATACTTTCAACCTATCACAGGCTCTGGGACTCAAATCGTCAAGGTGGAGCACCCACCCAAGGGCAGCAGACTCTGAAAACAACTCTGTTCTCTCCATATACTGGGCAGGCTCATGGAGCAGAGAGTGATCCTCTGCACCCCATGACTGTAGGAGCCTTGCATGCTATGGCTATGGGAATCTTATGACTGCATACTACAGCATGAAGTCTAACTGAGTCTTTGGGAAATCACCGTCTAGTGTCAGAGGCTCAGAGCTCCCTGACTGCTTGGAGTATTTCATTGCTGAATGTTCTGTGCTCATATAGGACTGCACAGATCCTTTGTGTTATTCATGTGCCAGTGTGGGTGAGGGTTACACTGACTGTGGGCCAACCCAGGCATGGATCACCTTGGAAGAGAGTTTGTGAGGTTGGGATTATACCAACAGATGTGATCATACCTACCCCCTGCTGACCATGGAAATCTATCATACCTTATTTGGGTTGTCTCCCTTGAATCTCACCCAACCAGTGAGCACTGACCAGCTCCCTAGCCTCAACCAGCACATGCCTCTAGGTATTCACTGAAGGAGCAGACATTCAACTAAACCACAGAGGCATAGTTCAAAGATAAACCTCATTAGTGGATAAACCAATTGTTTCTGCAAATGCCTAAAAATAAATGCAGAAACACAAGAAATAAGAAAAAGGAAGACAACGTGGCTACCCCCAAAGCAATACAACAAAATTCAATATTACAATGTGAAGATGAAGAGATCGATGAAATGCCTGAGAAAGAATTCAAAATAATGATCATAGGATTACTCTGAAGCAACAAGAAGCAAATTTATGAGTTAAAGAAATCAATGCATGACACAGATGAAAAATTTTTCCATGAGGTTGAGATTTTGAAGACAAATCAAACTGAAATACTAGAAATGAAGAATTCAATATATCAAAAATGTTTAAGAACAGACTTGGTAAGGAAGAAGAAAGAATATCTGACCTAGAAGACAAATCTTTGGAATTATTTCAGTCAGACCAGAAAAAGAAAAAGAAATTAGAAAAATTAAAAATAATGTCAGAGATTTATGGGATACTAACAAATGACCCAACATATGGATCTTAGGAGTTCCTGAAGTTGTGGAATGAGAGAATGGACCAGAGTCCTATTCAGTGAGATAATAATAAAAAAAAACTTCCCTGTTTTTAAGAAAGAGAGGGATATCCAAGTACAGGAAGCAATTAGAATTCCTAATAGATATGGCCAGAAAACATCTTCATCACAACACAATGTAGTCAAACTTTCAACATAAAACATAAATAAAACTTTCTAAAAGTTCCAGAAACATAGGATTACCTTCAGAGGATTATCAATTCAATTCACTGCTTGATTTCTCGTAAGAAACTCTAGAGGCTAGGAGAGATGAAGAGACATAATCCAAAAAAAAACAAACAAACAAACAAAAAAAACTGTCAACTCTGAAAATCATACCCTGCAAAGCTCTCACTCATGAAAGAAGGGGAAATAAAAACCTTGTATAACAAACATAAATTGAAAGAATTTGTCACCCCTAATTGAACTTCACAAATGATGCTTAAGTATGTGCTAAACACAGAAATATAGATATTCATCATTATTAAAGAATCAAAAGCAGAAAATTTCTTAGTAAAAGAGCAAAGGAAATTCAAAGCAATCAATAGGAACATTTATGGGAAAAAATGTCAGGGCCAAGACATTGCTTATTAATATTAACCTTAAAGGTAAATGGCTTAAATTCTCCAAATAAAAGATGCAGATGAGCTGAATGAATTAAAAAGCAAAATCCACCTATTTGCTGCCTCACCATCAAAGATAAATCCAGACTGAAAGTGAAATCATGGAAAAAGTTATTCCATGCTAATGGGAAACAAAAAAAGGGTGAGTATAGCCATTCTAATATTAGGTAAAATAGACTTTAACACAAAAACTGTTAAACGAGACAAAGAAGGGCATCATATAATGATTAAAGAATCAAGCAACAGGAACATATGACTACAGTAAATGTACATTCAACCAATACCAGGGCTCCTGCTTGTTTAAAAGCGATGTCAATGAGTTTAAAGGGAGACATAGACTACAATAAAATAGCAATGAGGGTTTCAACAGTCCACTTTCATCAATGGACAAATCAACTAGACAAAAAATTAACAAAAACAACAGAACAACAGAGCTAATTGACACTATGGACCAAATGGATCTAACTGAATTATGCAAAACACTTCATCCCACAGTGGATAAATACACATTCTTTTCATTAGTACATGGAATTTTCTCTAGGAAAGACCATATGCTAGGCCATTAAGCAAGTCTCAGCAAATTAAAAAAAAAAGTTGAAATGGTTTCATGTATCTTTTCTTACACAATGGAATAAACCTAGAAGTTAACAACTCAAGAATCTCTAGAACATTTACAAACACATGAAAACCAAACAACATGCTCCTGAATAAACAGTAAATCATAGGGGAAAGCAAAGGAATCAAATAAATGAACCATCAATGTATCTCAAGGATCTATAAAAGGAGCAATAAACCTAACCCAAAATTAACAGAAGGAAAGAAATACTTAAAAAGAAATAAACAAAATTGCAACAAAAATGATACAAAAGATCAGCAAAATAAAGAGCTGGCTTTTTAAAAAAATAAACAAAATCGATACAGCATTGGCCCAACTAACAAAAAATAAGAAGGAGAAACCAAAATCAATAAACTCAGAGAAAAAAAAAGGAGTTGTAACAACGGATACCACAGAAATCAAAAGAATCATCAGGAATTACTGTAAGCAGCTATATAACAACAAATTAGAAAATCTAGAAGAAACGCATAGATCCCTGGACACTCACAATCTACCAAAATTGAGTCATGAAGACATAGAAAACTTAACAGAACAATAATCAAGATGGATATTCAATCAGTAATAACCTCCCAACAAAGGAAAGCTCTGGACCAGATGGCTTCACTGCTGAATTCTAACGGACTTTTAAAGAACTAATTCTAATTCTTCTCAAACTACTCAAAGCAATTGAAAGGGAGGGAATTGTCCCAAATTCCTTCCATGAGGCAATCATCACCTTGATTCCAAAACCAGAAAAAGATACAAAAAAAAAAATGAGAAATATAGACCAATATGCCTGATGAACATAGATACGAAAATCCTCAACATAACATTAGCTAATCAAATCAAATAATATATCAGAATGATTATTCACCCAGACCATCTGGGATTTATCCCTGGTACACAGGGATGTTTCAACATATGCAAATCAATAAACATGATACACCACATAAACAAATTGAAGAATACAAGCCATATGATTATCTCAGTAGGTACAGATGTTACATCTGATAAAATACAAGGTACTTTGATGATAAAAACCTTAAGTACATTGGGCACAGAAAAAACATTCCTCAACAAAATAAAGGTAATATACAAAAAACTACTTCCCGCATTATACTGAATGGGGAAAAGTTGGAAGCATTTCTACCTAAGATCTGGAGCCAGACAAAGATGCCCACTGTCACCATTACTATCCCATATACTTCTGAAAGTTTTAGCCAGAGCCATTAGGCAAAGAAAAGAAATGAAAGGGATAAAAATTGAAAAGGAGGAAGTCAAATTATCCCTGTTTGCAGATGGCATGATTCTGTATATAGGGGAACCAAAAGATTTCACTAAGAGACTGTTGGAACTCATAACAGAGTTTGGTAAAGTGTCAGGATATAAAACTAATATACAAAAATCAATAGCCTTGGTATACACAGACAGTGCCATGGCTGCAAAAGAACTTGAAAGATCAGTCCCATTCACAATAGCTACAAAACATTTAAATATGCTGTAATAAATTTTACCAAGAAGATTAAAGATCTCTACAATGTAGGATCTTTGTCCTTAGTGTGCTGTACATTGAGATTTAATGCTATAACGAGTACTCAAACAGTATATTTAACTTTGTGTTTCTATGGGGGTGCAAACTGTTGAAATCTTTACTTAATGTATACTAAACTGATCTTCTGTAAAAAAAAAATTATCAATTCCCAACTTGACTCTCACTGGGATTAAACATGACAATAGGTCTGATCTGATTTCATCATCATTTAAAAAATCATCTATTATTTTTCACTTTATGTTTCTGTGTGGGAGCAAACTGTTGAAATCTTTACTTAATGTAAACTAAACTGATCTTCTGTATATTAAGAGAATCGAAAATGAATCTTGATGTGAATGGAAGGGGAGAGGGAGTGGGAAAGGGGAGGGTTGCAGGTGGGAGGGACGATATGGGGGGGAAGCCATTGTAATCCATAAGCTGTACTTTGGAAATTTATATTCATTAAATAAAAGTTTAAAAAAAAGAAAAAACAAACATTCATAAACATTAGTTTCTTTTTAAAATATTTCTATGGTTGTGTATGTGAATAATAAATGAGTAAAATATAATGTATTAAATAGCTAAAAAAATCTCTACAATGAAAATTACAAAACATTAAAGAAAGAAATGAGACAAAAATGAAAAAAAATCTTCCATGTTCATAGACTGAAAGAATTAGTATCATCAAAATGTCTATACTACTCAAAGCAATTTACAGATTCAATGCAATCCCAATGAAAATACCAATTCTATTCTTCTCAGATCTAGAATAAAATGATGCTAAAATTCATATGGAAACACAAGAGAATCTGAATAGTAAAGAAAATTTAAACAACAAAAACAAAGCCTGAGGTACCACAATACCAGATTTCAAGATATCCTACAAAGCAGTTATATTTGAAACAACATGGTACTGGCGAAAAATAGACATGTAGACCAGTTGACCAGAACAGAAGCCACAGAAATTAATTCATTATCTACAACCAACTAATTTTTGACAAAAAACATAGAACTAATCCCTTGACAGTCTCTTCAATAAATGATACTGGGAAACTTGTATCTTCACATACAGAACTATGAAAGCAGGCTCCCAACTAGTTTTCTGATGTTTTGTGTCTCTTAACTTCAATACCAATGCCCCAAATTAATCTTCCTTTAGAATATTCTGATATGTCAGAAAAGAGCTATTTAAAAACAACAGCAGGGATTTTAAAAAATATTTTATTTAATCCACCATGACACAACATTGCAGTAAAGACTAGGGCAAAAACTCACTGGGGCAGATATATAGAAGGTTATGGAATCAAAGAAAAGCATCACAGATTAGGGCCCTATTATTTTAAAATCCTTATAAAACCTCATGAAATTTTGTGAATTTCATGAATAATTTTTATGGCATTCTTTTTGCCTAATTAATTATATATCTCTTAGCCTTCATAAATTTATATCACTATGTATCAAGTAAAGTAGGCTTTGTTATTATTCTTTTAAAAATCATATTCACATGTCAACAACACTGCAGATGATACCAGCTGAGTTAAGGACTTACTTGAAGTCAGATCCAACTGTTACATTGCTGTGTTTAATCTAGGCCTCTTCAGTGATGCTTATAGTATAGTCTGTTGTTTACATGTTAGTCTCCCTCACAAGATTAGAAATTCCTTGTAGGTAAGGACCATGCCTCACTCACTTCTGTATTTCCTCCACAGAATGTAATAGAACAGATTACATGTTGTGGGCGTTCAATAAATATTTGCTGAATGAAATAAGAAAAGGAAATAGCTCCAAATTAGATAAGCCCTAGAAAGTCAGTGTGTTGATTCAAGATGCTTTATTTTTCTGTTTGCCTTTTGCTGCTACAGCTGGACTGAGTCCTCTGCTGCCCTATGTTGCTCCTGCATCCATTTGGGTGATGAAGATTTTCCATTCAATTATTGTTTACAGCATTGTCTATATTCCCACTAAACGAGGGATGTTTTGCTTTTTACTCCTCAAAGTTCTTCTTCAGTGAAGTATTAAGCCCTTTTTTACTGTAATGTAAATAAAACTATTTTATTGAAAAAACTAAAAAAAAGAAAGAAAGGTAAAAGAAAGGAGGATTGGAGGAGAGAGGAAGTGAATATCATTATGTTCTTAGACTTGTATCTACAACTCATACTGAATCTGTTGAAAATTAATTAAAATTCAAATAAAAATGAAGTTAAAAACATGTTTGCATGACCACAAGCTAACAATCTGTAGATAGTTCCATTGTTGCTAACATTAACTCAGAATTAAAAGCAACATGACATATATCAAACATAAAAATCTATGCCTTGCTTAGCTCTTGGATTCCTCACTCTCTTACTCTCTAGTATCTTTGATTATGGACCTATAAGTTATATACTACTGATGCAATGGTAATTAATCATAAAACTCAAGTCCCTTTCAACTGAACATAGAAGAAAATGAGTTTCCCTTAAATTTTGCAATGATATTTTTCAACACACTGTGCAGACTATTATGGATGTACTCAAAGGAAGTTCTCAAAGGAAGAACAGAAATGAGAATAGAGCATGGCATTCACTCACTATTTAGGAATCAGGAAGCCAAATGTTGATATGGAAAACTATTCCAAAGACAAACTCATTGTTGCGCTCAAATCTAAATTTCACTATCTGGAGAAAGGAGCAAATTATATAACCCTATCATGCTAGTTGCTATAAGAGTAAATAAAACAATGTAGCAAAAACATTTATGTTGAAGAATTGTCTAATTAGATCAATATATCAATCCAAAAGGCCTGCCATTTACTGATTTATAATAATGGAAAATACTGAAAAGCTTTGTTTAATTATTCTAAAGTTCACATGAATTATCAGCTTTACTTCTTTGGGCAAGATTACACTTTGCTTTTTAAAAAGTTGTAGTTTGGAGGCTGGCACTGTGGCTTAGCAGGTAAAGCTGTTGCCTACAGTGCTGGCATCCCATATGGGTGTAGGTTTGAGACCCAGCTGCTCCACATCCTATCCAGCTCTCTACTATGGCCTGGGAAAGTAGCAGAGGATGGCCCAAGTCCTTGGGCCCCTGCACCCACGTGGAAGTCCCGGAAGAATCTCCTGGCTCCTGGCTTTGGATGGGCACAGCTCCAACTGTTGCAGCCAGTTGGGAGTGAACCAGTGGATGGAAGATATCTATTTTTCTCCCTGCCTCTCCTTCTCTCTGTGTGTATCTCCAACTTACAAATAAATAAATAAATCTTAAAAAAAAAGTTGTAGTCTAATGGCCATTTTAGGAATTTAAAGGCCAGAGGTAGTCAACAGAGTTTGCTTCCTTCTTCTCAAATAAATGATGTGTCTAGAATTATCTGCATTATCAACATTGGTCTTGCACTCTGCCTGAGAATGTGATTTTTTTTTTTCATTTAGTTGCATAGTCCAAGTGACCAAATTGGCCTAAGTCACTGGCACTGAGGGAGAATGACAGAGCATCCTTAAACTGAACATTATACACATTCCTGGAACATCCTGAACTCAGATGGGGATTTATACTTTCATTGAGGAAAGTATAGTCATCTTTGAGATACCTATGATCTAGTATTTCCTTAGATTTAATAAGAATTATTTTAAAATAAAATGGATTTAAATAAGAGTTTGGCACATTACATGTTCTCAGTCATTGCAGAGATATAACATTATTGGGAAGGATCTTGTACTTTTTTTGAGGGAAAACACATTCAAAACTGCCAGTTTGTTAATCCCATTTGCTTTTCATGAGAAGACCAAGATTTCTTAGTACACTGAATAATGTCAAGGGGATCTCAGTGTTGAGAACAGATTTTACTTTAATCATTATAAAATGATTAATTTTCTTAATATTAATTATAAAATATTATTTTAATGCGCATATTTCTTAAGATGAAAACTAAAATGATCACAAAAATGATTCAAATTATAGAGGTTTTATTTTAATAATTTACATAGAAGAAATTTAGATACTAAAATGCATGATTTATAAAATGTATTTATTAAAATATTCCTCCAGGTAGAATTTAATAATAATTCAACTGTAGCTAAAATGTGTTAATTTACTGACACTGTCCTAGGCTCTGGGAATACAAACATGGAAACAAGAGAGAGAGAGGAACTATTCTCATGGAACTTACCTTTCACATGAGGGACACAATAGAAGAATGAGTAGGTAAATTATTAATATAATTTCAAAAAATAGTGAGTCCTATAATGAAAAAGAAATGGATTGTTATTGTTCATGAAGGAAGAGTGATTCAGATTTGGCATTCTGAGAGATTTTCTGTGAAAATGTACCATGTGAGCTGAGCAGCAGCCAGTCATGGGGATGTCAGAAGGTTAGCAATTGTTGAAGACTCTAAAGCAGTAATATATTGAGTCTGTTCAAAGAAATGATGCCACAGTGATCAATCACCCTAGTGGTACTCTTTTTTACATGGATGCTAATTCAAGGACTTATTCCCCTCTAGTGTATTTTTCTTTTTTATTTTCCCAAAGGCAACAGTTCATTTACTTAGGAGATAGCTAAAAATCTATTTTAATTTGGGAGTTCAAGGTACTATGTTCAGTTTTGGGAATTTTTAATGTGTTTGAAAGATAGTTACCTGGGGGCGGTGCCATGGCACAGTAGGTTAATCCTCCGCCTGTAGTGCCGGCATCCCACATGGATGCCGGTTCTGGTCCCAGTTGCCCCTCTTCCCATCCAGGTCTCTGCTATGGCCTGGGAAAGCAGTAGAGGATGGCCCAAGTGCTTGGGCCCCTACACCCACATGGGAGACCAGAAAGAGGCACCTGGCTCCTGGCTTTGGATCAGTGCGCAGCTCGGACCATTGCGGCCATCTGGGGAGTGAACCAGCAGAAGGAAGAGCTTTCTCTGTCTCTCCCTCTCATTATCTATAACTCTACCTCTCAAATAAATAAATAAAATCTTTTATAAAAAAGAAATTTACTTAATCCTACATGAAAATGTATATATTAATCATATTATTCATATCATCTAATTGATAAAATGCGCTTATAATTATATATGTGGTGTATACATTTTTTAAAATTTTGTAGTTTTAATAGCTTAAATGTTTATTTTCCCTTTTCCTCTAGGATGATTTGGTTTCCTGTCCATGACCAGTCACAGCTTTCATTATGCCTGAGGGAGAAGGGAGAACATAAATTTGCAACCTGGAGTAATCTCATTGACTTTCAGGAATCTCTGAGTCACTGTTACCATCTCCAAGGACTACTTCAAAGAATGAGGACTTCTAGGCTTTCCTGTGTCCAAAATATAAATCAGGGCCAAGAACACAAAAGTCCTAATCACTATTAGGTTCCCTTCCTCCACCAGCTCGTAAAAAATTGTTACTGCACTTGCTTCAAGGTTACTAATATAGGGGAAGAGTTGTATAAAGCATTCTAATTGAAGAGTTAGATTTTTTAGCCATATTTTCACAATGAAATGTCGACTCAGTTTAACACAATAACAAAATGATTTCCTAAGCACTTTGCCATACCTTCAGACACTTGTACCATAAAGATTAACATGCCTTCAAAGTTTAAGAAAAAGAAGTTGTCTGAAAATCCTATTAGGAGCAATATAGTTATCAGCCAGAGTGAATGAGTCATCAAATTCATTCTGAATTGATTAAATAAATTATTAAAGCTACCAATTTTTGACCCTATTTCTAGCAATGAAGTAGAAAACTCAAGGCCCCCATAGTTACAAACTGTATGACATATTAAAGTCATCTAAAAGTCATTGAATAAGAAAAAAAAGCCTTCTTGAGAATCTAGAAAAGCATGTTAAAAATTTTAATCACTGTTCTATACTCACTGTGAACTTGGAATAGCAAAATAAATAAATAAATAAAATAAACTACCACAATTTTAGAAACCAAGCCAACTAAAGAGAAATGAATTCAATTAAATTCCCTAAGGGTTGACCTGGGGTCAATGTAAAATTTTCATTGATTATTTGAAGAGTATGTCATTTAAAGTTAATCTTCAAATGAAAGTGTTCAGAAAATTATAGGTAATTCAGAAAGAAAATGGAGTTAGTAGAAAAATATCAAAAATTTAATTAATCTCAAATCTTTAATCTTTTAGATTTCATTATGGGGTTATAATATGATCTAAAAGCCAAAATGAGAGATAGAAAGGAATATATTAATCCATTGAAACTCAAATAGGTAGGTTATTATAAAAATGATTTTTTGAAAAACTACATTAAACTTTGGAAAATAGTAATAGAGCTATGGCATCTAAGATTCATAAACATATATTCCAGGAAAGAAACAGTAAATAATTATTTAAATAATAATTATTTCACACAGTGTAAACTTTCAGTACAGGAAAAACAGCAGCAGTTTTCCCTGTATGTTCCTTCTTTCATTTGTTTCCTTTTTTAGTGCCTTTTTTTTTTTTCATTTTTTCCCCTTTTCTCCTTATTTAGCATGTTAAAAGCCTCCTGGCAGTAATTATCTAGAGAATTTGGATTATGTCCTTTAGTGATAGTTGTTTCTTTGTGTTATCTTTAATTCAGGCTTGATTAGCTGGACCAAAGCAAAACACAAATCCCAATATGAAAACCTTCTCTAGTCATTCTTCCTGCTTCCGCATCTGCAGAATACTTTCATGGAAGATACAAAGTAATGATCACACTCTCCTTAAAACCTTAAACTACAGTATCAAGTCCTACTTCTTACAACTGACACACAAGTTCCTCCATGACCCAATCCTCATCTACTGGTTCCTGCTTATTTCTGGGTTTTCCAAACCTGCACTTAACATTGGAGTGTCCCAATTATTTAACATACTCTTCATAGCTCATTCTATTTCATGCCTCTTTGATCTTGCACATGTTCTTTCCTCTGCTTAGAACATCTTTATCCATTTTTTTTTTTTTCACCTGGGCAACCTTTATTCAACCATTAAATCTCAGTTTAGGTGTCACTGTCTTCTACAGCTCTCTCAGTCCCCCAAATAGAGCTAGATGTCCTACTCATTTGCTTCTTCAACATTCTGTGAATCCCTCTATAACACCACTTACCTCATTATATTGAGAATAACTGTTTATATGTCTGTTTCTTGAATTAGAGTGCATGGATTCTATTATCTTTTTGTCCTCAATGCTAGCACTGTAATTGACACAAAGATTCTTCATACTGTCAGCTACTGTAGTTTGCAATTACATATATACTTCCTCTGAGTTGTCTTATTCTGAGTCTAGGCAAGGTAAAAATGCTTTTTAACTATTGTACAGTTTTTGTGAGAGAGACTTTACAACTACAGCCTCTTTTACAGTTTGGACGACAAAATATGATTGATTTTGGCCAAATGATTATGTGCATGAATGACACCTTTGGTTTTTGGCAAAGCTAGATCAAAGCCAATTGTTTTGTTTAGTTCACCCTTCTACTATAACTATAGTGAATATGTAACAACTTATCCTAAAACTTAAAGCTTGGAACAATAAAAATTAATTATTAAATTTCTCCAAGTTCAGCAGTATGTGACAAACTTTACTGGGTAGTTCTGTCTCAGAGTCCATTATGATATTGTAGTCAAGCTGGTGGTGGATTGAGGTAGGGATGCCATTATAATCACCTCAAAATTCTACCTAGCCATAAAAATTCATTTCCCAGCTCAGACACGAGGTTGTCAACCCTGTATTTCCTCTAGGAGTATGGGGTGGAGATTTCAATCTTCATAACAAAGTAGCTTACCTCCTCCTGAGGACAAGATAAAAAGGAATGACAGTTGGCACTCCACTCAAAAGTTACATTCTTTCATAATGCAATGTTCAGAGAGATGTACTGTCTGCAGTATGTATTGGTCACCAGACCAATGCTGACATAATGTAGAAGACTATATATGGATATGAATGTTGTATTATGAGATGTTATTGGAAGCCGTCTTGAAAATTGATTGTTATAGAGGCTAGATGTTGAGAAGGTGAATAAGAACAGTGGGTTGGGGCTGGCACAGTGGTGTGGAGGTTTAAGCCCCCATTTGTAGTGCCAGCATCCCATATGGGCACCAGTTTGAGTCACAGCTGTTCTACTTCTGATTCAGCTCCCTGTTAATGTGCCTGAGAAAGCAGCAGAAGCCCAAGTGTTTGAAACCCTGTACCTATGTGGGACACTCAGAAGAAGCTCCTGGCCCCTGGCTTTGGCCTGGCCCAGCCCTGGCCATTGTGACCATCTAAGAAGTGAACCAGTAGATAGAAGACTTTTCTCTCTGCCTCTGTCTCTCCTTATCTGTAATTCCACCTTTCAAATAATAAATAAATCTAAAATGAAAACAGAAATTAAAACAAAAATGAGGATGTCTGAACCCTGAATCTTGTGTAAAACTGATTCTGCAACCCGTACTATATGAGAAATGAGCAAGAAACAAACTTGTGGTGCTAACCTAATGAGAATTTGAGAGTGTGTTTGGTACTGTGCCATAGAGTATCTATTCAAACCATAACAGTTTTTATGTGGTTCATTCTACTGGAAAAGATTATGATGATAGAAAGAGCTCTGGGTATTCTAAGACTTGTAGGATAACTTTTAAATTAAAACATTGGAATTATTATTTTATTTTATTGTGGACTCCTAGATTCTGGATCTAGTTAATGTGAATCCTTCCTCAGAGTTTTGACAAAATCATGTATCAAAGACTGCATAGCTGAACACCAGACAAAGGTCATCACATCCCCCATAGGAAACTGACAAGTTATTCCAATGTTGAAACACAACCCTTTGATATTTCTGTGTGCCTGTGATTTTTTTTCCACAGTGACTTTAAATCATTTCTGATAGATGAATCTTTTTCACTAAATAAGATCTTTATCAGAAGTTTGTAGTGAAGGATAAATGAGACAAAAATGTAAGAATATCTTCTGAAGAGTAGAACACTATAAAGTATTAAACATTATTCTTGTTAAATACAAAATGTAAATTACTGATAGACCCAGAAATAAGAATCCCTAAATATTTTTGAAGAATTAATAAAGGAGCTTTTATTTTTAGGGATTTGCTATTTCAAATAGTAATCTACTACATTTATGTGGTCAAAAGATCATTTCTCATGGAGAACAAAGGTGGCATGAAACAATTTAATACTCAGAATCAGTTATTCAAATACTGGCCATATATGACATGTTTTAAATCCAATAACATCTCAAAGTATTCCATACTCAGAGCATAAGGTCATTTCATGTCTTGTGTGATGCCTCTTTGAACATATATAAGAGCATTCTGCTCTAGGAACATAATATGAGGACTGATTTATTCATTCAAACAATGAAACTTATGATTTGTTTAAATATACATTAATTATCTTATTAAGTGATGACTGTATTTGAATATAGGAAAAAAACTCATTATGTGAAGTCTTAAGTGTTTAGGCTGTCAGTCTTACACTGTGATTAAAGATACCACTCAATAACAACACAACCTTTGGACACAGTTATCTGGCATTTTTTTTTCTATTGAGTCACCCTCCCCCCCCTTACAGGCAAAAGCATTTTTGGCAGCACCTATTTTACCTTGAAATTTTCTGTTGTAAAGTAACCCTAGCCTGACCTTGATTAGCTTATCAAATGAGCTCATCCTCAAAGCTAAAGTGCTGTAGTGTATGAAAGAAATAGCATGGCATCATGCCAGAACAACTCTGTAAATTGTCTAGAGGGCATATCAAAGCATCACTTTCTTCCCTCTTTCTTCTGTACTTCTCCAGCCCAAGTTAGAAACTAGGGAAAGAGGCAGTATGAAGTAATGACAAATGTGGAGTGTGCAATTGGTAAAATATGTACTTGAAATCTAGTGCTGCTACTTACTGATGACTAAACTGTGGAACAAGTTAAAACTGCTCTTTGAATTTCATTTATCTCATTTGTAAAATAAAGTATTTAACTACTCATCATTAGGAGGTTGATGTTGTAAGGCATCAATAAATACACAAAAGTGGAGGCTGCCATATATAAGACCTGGCATACAATCTGAAATACTCTTCATTTTCCTTTGAAGTGAGAAGAGGGACTGGAGTCAAATACACTTAGCTTCATCTATTGCATGTCTGGTTGACTCATACTAGTAAGCCATTACGTAACAATGTTAGTATCTGTAAGAGTATAGGAGTTGTCAGAATACAAAAGGAAATGGGGCCAGCATTGTGGCATAGAAGGTTAAACTGTCACCTGCACTGCCAGCATCCCATATGGGTGCCAGTTTAAGTCCCATCTGCTCCACTTTTGATCCTGCTTCCTGCTTATGCACCTGGGAAAGTAGGGGAGCATGGCACAAGTGCTTGGGTCCCTGTACCAACAAGGGAGACCTGAAAGAAGCTCCTGGCTCCTGGCTTCAGCCAAGCCCAACTCCAGCCATTGCAGCCATTTGGGGAGTGAACTAACAGATGGAAGACCTCTCTCTGTCTCTCCTTCTCTCTCCATAACTCTACCTTTCAATTACATAAAAAATCATTAAGAAAAAATAATAATACAATAGGAAGAAAAATAGAAGGATCTTCTTCTTGTAGTAAAGTAACATCAGCAATTGATGTTCCTGATATTTTAGGAGCTGAGTGATAATTCAGGGATTTATGAATGTGAATGTAGCTACCATACAGGATAGTTTTTAAATATAATCTAAAATACAAGATAATGAAAATCCATTTAAATACATATCATAAAATTCAATATATGTATTTTTACTAAAGTCAAGAAAAATGTAAACTAGAGCATTGTATCTGTATTTGAGTTTTAGTTTTGACTTCCATTTACAAAAATGTTTGAGTTATTTATTTTATTTATTTGAGAGGCAGAGAGAGGGAAAGACATATGCATATGTAGAGAATGAACTCCTATTCACTAGGTCACTCACCAAATACCTGCAATAGCAAGAATAGGACCAGACTGAAGCCAAGAGCTCAGAACTTAGTGCAGATCTCCCAAGTGGCAAAGACTCAGCTACTTGAACCATCATGTTCTATCTCCTATGATGTCCATTAGTAGGAAGCTGGAATACAAAACTGGGCTGCAACTCAATACAGGATGCAAGCATCTGAAGCCATGTCTTAAAAATTAGACCAAATGCATGTCCTTCAATTTGACCTCTTTTGACAAATTTTTCCAAATTGTTTCACTTTTTCTATGTACTTTTTCAAGTATAAGAAGAAATCCATTGTCATTAAATTATGCATAGCACATGTTACTCTCATAATTGTCTGTCCAGGATAAATGTTGCTCTGTTATCTATGATATAGCCATTTATAGAGTTATCATTTGAATTCTGCTCAAGTCAAAGATATAACTTATCTTTACCAACTAAACCCAAATGACTATGGTTTAGCAAAAATGCAGAGGCATCAGTTTAATTCCCATTAAAATAAGTACTTTTTATTAAAAATATTCTGCAAATAAAAACACACAACAGGTTTAAAACCCAATAGCTAATATTGTCTTTTACACTCACTATTTCTGACTTCTATTGAGTCTTTGCAGAGATGAGTAATGTATTCTCTCTAATTTCTTTCTGTTTCCTGTATAGCAAATGATGGGTTCATGGACACCCACAGATCTCAAATGAGCATTAGGAGATATAGATAAGTAATGCCTCTTATGCTTAGGAGTAGCAGACACTCAGAAGTCTGCCACTTCCACTACTAGAATATAAGATTAAGTCTGTAGGAAGCAACTCTTTCATGGATATTCCCTCTACCCCATCTAACTACTTGACCTTAACTCATATGGGGTAAATTCCTTAATGCCTTAAGTGCTTCATCTGAGTTAAATTAACAACATTAAAAATAATAGACTGACGAATAACAACTCAAAAATCAAGTGAATGAGACCTACTAAAAGCAAGTTTAACCTGGATGAAAGAAAATTATCCCAACAGTTAGGAATAGCTTTCAGAAAGGGGAAGACAATGTACAGTAATCACTTTGAAGGGGATGAGTGGGTGGAGCTGACCTGGCAAAGGAGAGTAAGCTGTCAATTCCATATTACTCACATCTTTCAGTAAAACAATCAATTTTAACAAAAGCTACAGCAGAGACCATAAAGAGCTTAAAAGGTACTGAGGCCATGGAGGTATAAAATGACTAAAAACCACATTAGGGAGATATTTCAGTAGTGAGAGTCAAGGATTAATAACTGCCATTAATTATTATATAGTATATGTCAAGTATGTGTTCCTGCATCTCTACATAGAATATGTATGTATTACATCATGATATAATTTCTACAAGGCAGGCATTATCAACTTGGTATGCAATTTAAAAAAAGGAGACATTATTAGTTCAATAACTTGCTAGTAGTCACACAAGAAGCAAGAAGAATAGATGGATTCATACCTACACATATAATATCTTTGGATGCAGACACAAGAGAGTCATTAAACTGATGTTTTTCCCCAGGTATTTAATGCTTGAGCTGACTGGAAACACATCTCTCCCTCCAATCTACATTTCAGAAATCATGAGTAAAAATTACATCGAATATATTCCTTTGTATTTCCCCAAAAATCCTCCTCACACTTACACACTGACTTTAAGAACATAATATTACTCAAAATATACTAGTTGATTAAAGAGACACATCTAGTGGCTATAGCACAAGATATATTTGGGAATACATCATGTAGTGTATACATATATGTATGTATATGTGGTGTATGTGGCATCATTTTGAAGAAACTGGAAAAATTACTCCTTCCAAAAAGATGCTATTACCATGATCCAAATCCACAATTAGTCACTCATGTGTCTTTTTACAATGTAAATATTCATGAAATACCATTTACAGTGGTTGTGCCTGTTGTGAATGGCCTTGTAATTTTTTTTCCAGGAAACTGTTTCATGTCTCTGAAAGGATCATCTTATAATGGAGAAAGGTTATAATGAGAAAGACTGTGGAGAAAAAAAAAAGGTGAGGATGATCAAGACTTTTTCATTCTTCACAGAGCATATCCTGTTCCATCAGTTTATAAAAGGCACTGTAGGAGAAATTATTTCTCACTGATAGCATTATTTTTGTAAGTTCAACAAGGTTGAGCTTTTCCAAGTAGTCAGTTACATGAAAGCAAACAGTGAATGGACCTGATGGGTCAGTGATTACATATGCTGCCTGCACTGTGGTACTTCACCTCCATAACGAAGGTTGTCTCTTTATCTTTCATGAATAATGTGAGTTCTTGTCTTTGCATTCTATTTGTAAAATCACTAAAGGGGGGCAAAAAAGCAAGTCTCAGTCTAATCCATTTTGCAAATTTGACAAGAACATCAAAGAGCAAGAAGTAGTCTGAGTAATGACACTGCTCATTCATTTAAATGTCAAACTTAAACCTCATCAACTTTCAGGGAATATTTTAGTAAAGAATGAATTTCAGTCTATCCAGAGAGGATTTCTGTGTTATTCAGTCCTGAGGAAAACAGCTGTCAGTATCTTGAGAGCAGAGTGCCTTGAGTTAATCTTTCATTTTGAACTGAATGGAATTGGCCATTTCAGCACTTGAGGCTATGGACAGCAATCTCTTTTTGAAGTAAAGTAAGTGGCCTTACTGTAGAGGTGTTTCCTTCTGGAATCTGAAACTCCCCAGGCTAGTGATCATGTATTACTAAACTATGCAATTAGTCTATGAGGACTATGCATCAGAAGGCCTATGCAAAGCAAAAATTAAATAACAGCAAAGAAAAGCACATTTTACCACAAAGAGTAAGCCTGAAATAAAATTAGGGAGAGGAAATAGTTATAATTTATAACTATTCCTGCAAAACAAATGTCTTTTTTAACTGTAAAAGTTTCCCCTGTAGGTGGGTTTTTGGTTGTGAGAATCACAAGTGCTATTAACCTATCATGGTACTTTATTGACATAAATGGACTTAGATGCAGACAACAGGAAATGCATCCAACAGACTTGCAGATAATCAGAAACAGATAATCCATTCTCCATATGATTTCTATCTCCAGAGTGTAATATCAATGGAGAATTGTGGATTTGAGGCAAAAGAAATGAAATTGAATTTCAATTATGTCTGTTAATTAGTCATTGATTTGTCTAAGCCTTGTTTGTACTATTGAGTATGGTCTATTTTGAATTCTAAATGACAGAATGTTTGGCAAGGGGTCTGGAATACAGTAAGTTGTCAATATATGTTCAATTTTGGTTATTCGTGTAACAGTAAGTATGGCATAATACAGTGAAATGTTGATATGCTGGTACTCATATGTCATATAAATGTAAACTGAAGAAAAGATGGCAAGAAGGAGGAAAGCAGGAATGGCCTTGCTATCAGCAGACTCATTTATCCTGGTAACAAGAGACTTAGTCATGTATATTTTCACTTTCATCCACTTTGTCTATATCCCAAGAAGATTCTCTTTATGTTTACTCTAAACACTTAACAGCAACACTGACAACAAATCCTGAAAACAATATAGAAAGAGCAAGCTAAATGTCTCAGAGGTTTCCTACCTCATCTCATAATATCCTACCAACTCACTGGAGAATTCCCCTTTGTGACATACTATGACTGCATGCCTCTTAGCCAGACCAACACACTTAGGAGAAAAAGCAAAAATCAGGTTATTGCTGAAAACCTGATAAGTTCCTTATCATCCTCTGTAACAGCTGAAAACCCTTTCCTTTTTCTTTTTTTTTATAACAAATTATTTGCTTCTGACTTCAAAGCCTTGGAACCTAATTCACCTCTCTCACCTTCTCTTTTTAGAACTGAAAATAAAGAGCACCTTCCCCTGGCCCCCTCCATCTCCTCCTGACATTTTCAACAGACACTTCCTCCACACTGCCCTCTGCATCTGAAATGCCTCCCGGCATCCCACTCTCCATTCATCAAGGTACAGGCTCCTTCCATTCACAATTCCTTCTTAGTCCTCCCTCCCTTCCAAAGGTCCTTTTCTTGCACTAGATTCTTCTGGTTCCCTAATACACTCCAACATCTAAGTCACCTTATCATCACCCAATCCCCTTCCCAACACTCAGAAATTCACGGTAGGGAGGGGTCGAGGAAACCTGTGTTTGCATGCGGACCTAGCAGGGACATTCACATTAAGCCCAGCATTAAGCTTTTAGTGTCATCTTTTGGTGGGGGGTGGGAGGGAGTGAGGACGGAGCAGTTAACACAATAGATATTTCCTGACACTGGCAACAGGCAGGCTCTGGAAAACATTGGCTGAATGGATGAATGAATGAATGAATGAATGGGTGGGTGGGTGGACGGACGGAGGGCTGAGTGAGATTTCCGAGGTACTTTTCTTGGATGCTCCTCCTTCTCCTTGCAGCCCGCAAGCTTGTTTAATTCAGGCTCAGGCTCCGGAGTGAGTGCACTTCCGTGCTTTGCCTGATCTCAGCTCCTGCCCCTTCATTACCTCTTCCTGACAGGGAGCCCAAACCTTGCCAAAGGGCAGGCTACCTAGCTCGCAAGTGCTTTGTGACTTCAACAGTCAAGACAGCTTGCACTCTGCAAGCCCTGCCTCTCCTCAGATCCCCTCCACAACATTCAGCCGCCTTACACAAAAGGATGACTGATTCCCCCACACTCCACCAAATCCACCTGCAGATCCCTGTGGTTTGCCCCTTCTCCCCGCGCTTGTAACCTAGGTGCTCGGAAAAGAAACGCGGTTTCCCTCTGCTGCCTGCAGAAAGAGGAATAACCATGCCATGGTCTGTCCTGGTGCATGAAACAAGAAAACTTTTGTTTTATTTTTGCATTAGAAAACCTCACGAGGGGGAGAGAAAGAGAGGGAGAGCTAGGGAGAGCGCTACGACCTCTTTGTTTGCATCCCAGAGGGTGGGAGGGGTCTTCAGAGCCTTCCGGAGCAGAGGTGACAGCCCTTTTGGAGGGCTGCCCGGGAGGAAACTCACCCAGGACGTTTCCAATAAGAGCCACGACGAATACGATGATGTACCCTGCGATCAGGACCCACTCATATTCTTTCGGGTGTAGGTATTCTCTCCACAGGTACCGCAGGAATTCCTCATCGTCATAGTCGGTGGGGTTTAAAAACGGCTCTTGAGTTTCGTTCAGCTCTGAGGCAGATGACCAGTTGCGACGAGGCGGGGAGTCCTCCAATTTGGTGCCGGACATCACGGGCTCGAGTCCGGTTCAGTTCAGTGCTGCAAGCTCCTTTTCGCCTGCCCCATGAGCACTGGTGATTTGCGGTGGGAAAGGCTGCGCGGAGAGGCGAGCAGGGGCTCAGGAGCAGAAAATGACGTGAAAAGTTACTGAGCCAATGCCTCCGGAGTCTTCTGCCGGGCAACTTCTGCGGCGGCTTTGCTGTCTTTGCAGGCGGTTTTGCATAGGAAAGAGAGGCAGCTGAGCAACTGGGGAACGGACAGTGGAGGCTGCAGCAATGACACCGGGAGGAGCAGGCTACCTCGGGCTCAGCTCGAGCTCAACTACTCCTCATTCCAACACTGAGTCCTCAGCCCACAGACTCCTCCTGCGGATGCTAGGGCAAAGAAAAAAATATTATTTTGACCTCTTTCCCTGTGGGTTAAATCTCCTTTCCTACATTTTTCAAGAGCGGTTTGTGTAAAGCACACAGAGTCATCTGTAGGTATGTGGACATCACAAGATGGTCAACACAGGGTTAATACAGGATGTATTGTGGTTTTTCCTAATGAGAATGTAAAAGTAATGAACCACTGTGTTCCTTAAGCAGGACAGTGCCGAAGTCATTTCAGCAAATATTTTAACATTTAACATTTGCCAAATTAGCACTTGCTCAATCTTTAAGATATCTCCTTTCTGTCCTCCTCAAAACTGGGAAATGACAATGTTTTTTTTGACTGAAGGGTATATTTAGCTGGAATTTGTATTTGCAACACTAAATGTCATATGAAATATAGCAACAAATCCTTGAAGGACACCAAGGGTCATAAATGTAATCATAGTTAATGTTGCCAAGCAAAAGATCCCACCAATATACTAAACGCTATTAAAACAGATTCTCAGTAGCATGTAGTGAGCAAGCAGCAGTGGGTACTCTCTGGTGAATACATACCTCACTGGTCTCTCTTCTCATTGATTCAGGGCTGATGTCACCTGATATTGATATTTTTCTCTAAGAATGAGGATGCTGGGATTATCTGTCAACATGTGAATTCATGATCCTTCCATTCATGCAACGCTGTTGAATATTTCATTGATTAGTTACAGTCTGGGACGTGGGAGGGACCCTGGAATCATTAAGCCAGAACTTCTACCTCCTGATAACCTTGCTGATATATCTCTGTTGATTTTGGATGTAACCACCACAATTCACTACTTCTACCATCATGAGATTTGCCTTTCTAAGACTTTTACTTTCAATTCCCAGGGTGTAACTTGATATTACCCAGAATAAATCCTCTGCTTGACAATCCTTCACACTTGGTAAAGTACACCCCCCCCATTCCATCTCCCCCATTCTCCATGTTTCCCCTCCATTTCCCCACTGTTTTTCAGACAACACAATTCCATGCCTATATTTGAGTGCTCTTCCTTTGGACAATAGTATCTTGAAAAATATTCAATTGAGAGGAAATGCAGTATCTGGTCTGGGTCTTGTAAGGAAAAATAGACATTATTTTTTGGATGTAACCCATATTTTATTTAATTTTTTTCCAAAAGTTAAAAGGCACCTATAGTTTACATTGAGGTTTTACTCAACTGCCTCACCTTCATCACCAGTCACAATCTTTTATAATTGTTTTGTACTGTACATTTCATAAAATTTTTTCACATGCATTATTTTAAAAGCCCCAAGGGGTTGGGTATTATTAGTCCTGTTTTATAGATGAGGAAACTGTTACCAAAAACATTGAATGATCTACCAAAAATCAAATTATTAATCACTGCATGTCCCCATCTAGTGCTGTTATTCTACAAATGTCTTCTTGATCCATAACCAGTGCTTCTATTATTCTACAGAGGTCAATTTTTTTTTATAAAAATGAAGATGTTGTTGGAATTTTCCAAGTATGCCAACTACATTGCTTTAAAAGAAAGATTTATTTTATTTATTTGAAAAGCAGAGTTACAGAGAGAGGGAGACACAGAGAGAGACATCTTCGATCCACTGGTTCACTCCCCAAATGACCACAATGGCCAGGGCTGGGCCGAACCAAGGCCAGAAGCCAGAGCTTCTTTACAGGCTCCAACATGAGTGAGGCACCCAAGCTGCTTTCGCAGGTGCATTAGCAGGCGCATTAGGAGCTGGACTGGAAGCACAGTATCTGAGACACAAACTGGCAACCAAATTGGATGCCAGCGTTGCATGCAACTGCTTAACTCACTATGCCATAACACTGGCCCCCTAAATTTCTTTTTAACAGAAGTACTTAAATAAGCATTTTATTGTTTCACCAGTCACTGAGTTATTCATTTACATTCTTAGTGACATAAGTTAAACATGCTGCTTTCACATATTTTAATTTTTAGTACAGTTAGAAAACAGATGAACTGATAAAGGAAAGCACCAGGAAGGGATCAATGATATCACGAAAATCAGAGTAAAGTGCTGGTGAGTGGAGAATCCCAAAGACTATACTAGAACTAAGTGGTCCAAAGGGCCTCTGAAGAGGTGACATGTAAGCAGGAGATTCAAATGACTTATGGATATATTAATTCAATTTTGTTAATTTGAGGTTTAAATAGATCTTCTTAAATGCTAATGCTATTATCCAAAGCATTTGCCATTCCTCCAGACCTGTTGTCAGCAGTAAATTTGACAAGCAGACCTTTTGTGTTTTCTTTCAAGATCACTGATACAAATCTGCTAACATTTTGCTATCGTATGTTTTCCACTGCGTTATTACTATTTGTATTTTCCTCTTCCATGGACAACTCTTTTCAAAGTGGGACAGGTTGCTACAACTTTAGTTCAGATCTATAGTCATTAATGCCTGTAAATTCCTTGTCACTGACAATCTATAAACATGGACCCAGTCTGCTCTTCCCTAAGGAATCAGTGCTTTTAGATTTCGTTGTGTGGAACATTGACCTGTCTACCTTTCCATCTTCTCTTTAAATCTTCTATCTGAAATTAATCATCACTGCTTATTGAAGTTATAAAGAGAAATGAAAATCTTTTCAAGATTTTATTCTGATATCTGCTTTATGTTATGACAAGCTTGGATTTATCTTGATTCTACAAATATTCCATTTCCTCCTATCCATGGTTTATCAACTGCTTTATTTTAAATATGGGTTACTCCAATGTCATGCAAAAATTCCACTCTAATCCTCAAATTATTATTTGTTTTCCTTTTTTGCAACTACATTAGAGACGGCAAATATTGCAGCACTCACTTTTGATATTATCTCCTTCCTTAGATCTTTTAGGATATCTGAAAAGAATTTATATTTCTTAGGTATTATTATTTTCTTTAATTCACAATATTTCTGCTAGATGTACAGGAAAGAAGCCAAACTAATATTACAAAACATTAAAGAAAGTTTGAAATTTTCCCTGTATGTCCTCTTTAGGTACTTTAAAGAATTAAATAAACTGATATATTTTCTCTCCCTGTTAATGGTTGTAGTTGAGTTTTGTTCAAAGATTGCAGAATGGTATGGGCTATCCTAGATTTTATTTTTTTTATTCCTGATGAGAGGTATCTTTTTTGAAGGTCTATAATAATTTTCTAGATCCATTTCAATAAGATTCCTGAGTATCTACTATGTGCTCAGGATTGTAACTAGAATTTGGAGCCAGAAAGATCAAAAAAACTATTGTAGCCTAAATGATCCGTAAGTTGACTGGTGAATTAGAAATATGATTATTGCATAACTGAGTTTCCAAGGTAGAGAGATTCACAAAATGTCATGAGAGTTTGGAAGTATGCTTCATTTAGCCTGAAGGGAATCAGAATGAGTAGCTTCCCCACAGGGAGAGTCATTGTGGGATGAACATGTGAAGAAGTGGGAGATTACAAAGTGGTTAAAGAGGAAAGGTTGCAGGCAGAGGTAATAAGTACTTTGTGGAAAATTTGCGGCAGGAGAAAACACAGAATATAAGGGCACAAACAAGATGAAGTGAGGCAAAATCAGGCTTTCCGAGCAATTGTTGGCAATAATGTGGAGAACAGATTAAAGAAGGGTGAGACAGAAGGTAGAGGGACTAGGTAGGAGGGCTGTAACATGATCCCACTCTCATCTGGTTGTGGGGATTACTTGACTGAGTACCTCTTGTTATTGTTAATAAAATGTAAGGGTTCAGATAGACATCAACCAAAGTGCTGCATGACTATGTTTGAAGTTTATTTCTCTATATTTTTAACTACTGTCAATTTTTTTAACTTGAAAAATAGTATCTATACATAATTATGGGGTACATTGTCATATTTCAGTACATACATACAGTATATAGTGACAAAATAAGTAAACTAGCATATCCCTTATTTTAAACATTTATCATTTCTTTCTTGTGAAAATGTTCAAAATCCTATCTTTTAGGAGAAGAAACACAGTGAACAGTAACTTATTGCTCACCTAAGTCACCCAATGGTGCTAAACACTAGAACCTACTCTTATCTTACTGTAATTTTGTACCTCATAACTGGCCTCTCCCTAGACTGCCTTCTCTTCAACCCTCCCAGTCTTTGCTAACAACTGTTCTACTCTCTATTTCAGTGTGATCATATTTTGAAGAAAAAAACAAGTGATATTCCACTGTTAACTTCCTAGTGTTTGCAAAGAACTTGCTTTCCACGTGTCTTCCAGTTTTAGATGAAGAAATTATGACACAGACAGATTAAGTAACTTTGTCAGAGTCACACAGAAATGACAGAATCTTTATGTACCACTGTCAAGGCCCACTTGCAAAAATATGCTTGCTGTCATTGTCCTATTCTGTTTCCAATATGATAAACTATTTCATTGATTATTGGTAATAATAACAAATCATGAGTGTTTACAAACACATTTATAAAATCATGTTAGCTTTGTGTATTTTTTAAAAATTCTATTAAATTTTAAATAGTGTTGAATTTGTAGAATTGTGGGGAAAATTGTTATTTCCTTCAAGATGATCTCACACCCTTAATAGTAAGTCAGTCTCTCATGTTCCCCACAATTGTACATTTAAGGGAATAAATGCTGTTCAATTTATCTCTTCTTTCAAAGTTAGCATAACATTTTACTTGTAGCTATTGGTCAATCACTATTTGATGATAAGGCCTGAATTCAATTGAAAGGAGGAATTCTTTTTCCAAAAGGGAGGAGAGAACTTCCACTTTGACCATGGCCTTGTCTATAATCAGAGTCAGTGAACTCAGGGGGCTTCCATAGCCTTGGCAGCTCATGACAAGAGCCTAGGGTGATTACTGAGGCCATAAACAAGAGTGTCAACTGTTAAGTCAACATCAGGAGTCACTGTGCACTTACTCCTCATGTAGGATCTTTGTCCTTAGTGTGCTTTACATTGAGATTTAATGCTATAACTAGTACTCAAACAGTATTTTTCACTTTGTGTTTCTATGGGGGTGCAAACTGTTGAAATCTTTACTTAATATATGCTAAACTGATCTTCAGTATATAAAGAGAATCGAAAATGAATCTTGATGTGAATGGAAGGGGAGAGGGAGTGGGAAAGGGGAGGGTTGCGGGTGGGAGGGACGTTATGGGGGGGAAGCCATTGTAATCCATAAGCTGTACTTTGGAAATTTATATTCATTAAATAAAAGTTAAAACACACACACACACACAAAGACACTTACAAAACAATCAAAAAGAAAGGTGAATATTTTGTGAAAAATTATACATCTGTGTCACTTTTGCTTCCATAACATTAAAAAAAAAAAAAAAAAACCTTCTTGGAAATACTACCACATTGCTGCCCTTTACTAAACCTTTAGCCTTAAAAAGAATTTAGTGAACTTTTTGTTGGATGCACCATTCTATTAATTCATTTCCTCTTCCCATAATCTAAAAATGTTTTTATTTTTTCATAATGGCCATTGGGTAAAATGGGAAAATAATAATAGACAGTAGAAAGAGAGTTTCAATGTAATCCTGGAGTGCAGACTGTACCTTTTGAGGTGCTTGCCTGCTTGAACCACCCTTCTCAGAGAACCATTCATTATCACCAGGTGCTTTACAGAGTAGGATCTTGGGATAAAAAGTATGAATACAATAGTTACATTTTAAACATCAATCCTTAGACCACATGATTTTTTTTGCTATGACCCAGGTCTTGGGTTCATGGAAATATTTCTTTGTTCTTTGAATATATGGCGCTTTTCCTTGAGCTCATTTCACTGTGTGTCTCTCTCCCTTGAAAATTATAAAATTTGATGAGTTCAAGGAGGTTAATCTAGGTTAGCATTAGGTTTGGCGAGTAACAATAAAAATGCATGTTCAGATTTTCTATAGTAAAAAAAAAGATCCATTTTATTGTGTCAGTGATTTTTTATTCTATTTTATCAAATATGCATGGTATACTGTCTACATAGTTAAAATGAGGAAATATTGGGCTATTGAATTCTAATCTGAAAGAGCAATGTGGCCGGCACCGCGGCTCACTAGGCTAATGCTCCACCTAGCGGCACCGGCACACCGGGTTCTAGTCCCGGTCAGGGCGCCGGATTCTGTCCCGGTTGCCCCCCTTCCAGGCCAGCTCTCTGCTGTGGCCCGGGAGTGCAGTGGAGGATGGCCCAAGTGCTTGAGTCCTGCACCCCATGGGAGACCAGGATAGGCACCTGGCTCCTGCCATCCGTGGCGGCCATTGGAGGGTGAACCAATGGCAAAGGAAGACCTTTCTCTCTGTCTCTCTCTCTCTCACTGTCCACTCTGCCTGTCAAAAAAAAAACAGCAATGTGGATGCTTGGCTCAGCAGTTAGTATGCCCCTTGGGATGCCAGCATCCCATGTGTGAGTGCCTGAGTTCCACACCTTGTCTTAGCTCCTGATTCCACATTCCTATAAAAGCAGACCTTGGGAGTCAAAAGTGATGACTCAAATAGTTGGATCCCTGCCACTCACCTGGGATATCTTGACTGAGATCCCAGTTCCCACCTTTGGCAGGGATAAATGCTGGCTGTTGTGGGCATTTGAAGTAGTAAAACAGCATATGGAAGTTCTCTCTCTCTCGCTCTCAAATAAGTGAATTAAAAAATCAGCTTAAATAAATTAAAATGTGACAAGTGTTTCTCAAGTACAAATGCAACCTTTGAATTTCACTGAGTGACATTGTAGAAACTACATAGAGGGGATCTCTTTGTTGCTGATCATGTTTATTTTTAAAAACTATATTGTCATTGCTTCTTGGCCTTTTGGCTAAAATCAAGTGTAAAACTATATTGTCTGGGGCCTGTGCTGTGGTATAGTGGGTAAAGCCGTTGCCTGCAGTGCCAGCATCCCATATGTGCACCGGTTCAAGTCCCAGCTGCTCCATTTCCAATCCTGCTCTCTGCTATGGCCTGGGAAATCAGTAGAAGATGGCCCAAGTCTCCCTGCACCCATGTGGGAGACCCAGAGGAGGCTCCTGGCTTCAGATTGGCACAGCTCTGGCCATTGTGGCATGTGGGGAGTGAACCAGTGGATAGAAGACCTCTCTCTCATTTTCTGCCTCTCTGTAACTCTTCCTTTCAAATAAATAAATAAATAAATCTTTAAAAAACTATATTTTCATTGAGATAAAATTCAAAAATATAAAAGTTGCCATTGTATCTACTTTTAGGATACAATTAACAGTTTGCACTTTATTCACAATGTGCTGCCATTACCACTATCTAATTCTAGAAATCCCATAACTCCTTATTCTCCTCTCCTCTCAAATGCTAGCAAACACTAGTGTACATTCTTCTATGGGTTTGAATAGTCTGGAGAATTCTTATAGATGAAATACAAATGTATGTTTTTTTTGTCTGGAATTTTTCACTCAGGATAATGTTTCAAAGTTCATCCATGTATTAGCATATAACAATGCTTTATTTTTTATGTTTGAATATTAATCTATTGTATGTATATACCACATTTGTTTATCTATTCAGCAGTTGACAAACATTTGGATTGCTTCTTTTTTGTCCTATTATTAACAGAGTTTGTAGGAACATTCATGTACAAGTTTTTATATGAATTCTGCTTTAGTTTTCTTGGGTGTATACCTAGAAGTGGATATATCAGACAGGATTCTCTAGAGATACCTATAAGATAGATATAGGGATATGAAAAGGATTTACAGATAATTGTGGCAGCTGGGAAATCCCACAACAAGTAGTCTGCAAGCTGGAGACCCTGTAATATGACTTAGTCCAAGTCCAAGGGCCTCAGAACCAGAGAAGTCAAAGGTTTAACTCTCAGAGTATGAAAGCCCAAGTGCCAGCAAGTCAACTGCTCATGTAAGTCTGGGAGTCCAACGGCTTCAACTGATGTCCAATGCAAGAGTTGACTGTATCCTCGCTATCAGAGTAAGAGTAAAGAGACCAAGTATCCTCTGTATTTAATCTCTTCAGACTGTCGGTCAACTGATGCTGCTTGGGATTTCTCAGCTGATCCACTCAGACTCACATGCTAAGCCCCTGACAGACACTTTGCATATAATGATTTTCCAGGTTTCTAATTTCGTAATCCATATAGTAACTCCATGTTTACCTGTTTGGGGAGCTGCCTGTTTTCTACAGGGGCTGCATTGCTTTACAGGCAACATATAAGGGCTTCAATATCTTCAGGTTCTTATCAAACCTTGCTACCTTCCATTAAAAAAAGATAGAAAAAGAAAAAAAAAAAGCAGCTACAGTTATCCTAGAGGATCTGAAGTTACATTTGATTATGGTTTTAATTTGCATTTCCCAATGACTGAGATGCTGATCATAATTTGCATGCGCCTGTGGAACATTTGTTTATGCACTTTAAAGAAACTGCTATTTTAACTTTTCCAGTTTTTAAAAATCAAATAGTTTTTTTTTTTTTTGCTGAGTTATAAGAGCAGCTTATGTATTCTGGGTACCAGATTTTAAGATACATGGTTTGCAAATATTTTCTCTAATTCTCTGAGTTGACTTTTCACACTCTTGATTATATTCAGTGATTAAAAAATCTCATTAATTTGATGAGGTCCAATTTATCCATGTTTTCTTTTGTTGCTTTTGCTTTTTGACACAGCGCTTGGCTGCTAATTTACCTTCTGCGTTTAGGTTTTCTGTCCCTTTTGAATTAGCTTTTCTATATTGTGTAAGACATTCAAATTAATGTGTTTATAGTCAGTTATTCTGACATTTTTAATTGGAAGAACTCTACATTTCCTGTTGAGTAATATTGAAATTCTTGTCAAATATTAGCTAAACATAGAGACATGGGCTTATTTGTTCTCTCCCAATTCTCTTCCTTGGGATTATAGCTCTATCATTATTACTCTTTGTAGTAAGTTTTTGCAATTTATTTATTTTTACTTACATATTTGCATTTATCTTTGAAAGACGCAGAGATAGACAGAGATCTTCCATCCATTGGCTCACTCCTCAAATACTCACAATAGCCAGAGCTGAGCCAGGCCTAAGCAAGGAGCCAGAACTCCTTCCAGGTCTTCCACCTGGATCTCAAGGGCACAGTATTGGAACCATCATCTGCTGCCTCCTGGGAAGTGCCTCAGCAGGGAGCTGGATCAGACACAAAATAACCGAACTTGAATGAGGCACTCCAGTATGGGATGTGGGTATCCCGAGTAGCAACTTAGGATGCTGTGCCCAATTTCCACCCCAGGCGTTTCATTTAGATACGTGATCTGCCAATTTTTGTTTATTTTTTAAGACTGCTTTGGCTGTTCATGGTCCCTAGCAATTTCATATGAATTTTAGGATCAGCTTGTCTGTTTTTGCAAAATATGCAGATTGAATTGAATTTTAGATCACATTGCAGCATATTTTCAATGTAAACAGCATTGCCCTCCAATGTATGAACATAGGAAACCTTTCTTTATATTTGATAATATTTTATATTTTTCATTCCACAAAACTTGCACCTTTTTGGATGAATTCACTCTTAGGCATTTTATTCTTCCTGGTGCTATTGGAGATGGAATTGTTTTTTAATTCTCATTTACAGATTGTTCATTGTTACTATATAGAAATATAAATGCTTTTGCCTATTGACCTGCAAATTTTCTGGATTCATTTACTGACTCCAGTTATTGTGGATGTGTAGCATATATGTGGTTTTCTATATATAAAATCATGTCATCTGCCAGAGATAATTTTAATTCTTCTTTTCTATTCTGGATGGCTTTTATTTCTTTTCAAGTGTAATAGGCTAGAATTTCTGGTGCCTGTTGAACAGAATTGGTGGACCTCTTTGTAATTTCCTGCTCTTAGGGAAGCTTTTAATCATTCACCATTAAGTATGATGTTAGTTGTGGGTATATATAGATGCCTTTGTCAAGTTGAAGATATTCCCTTCTATTCTTAGTCTGATGAATATTTTCACCACAAGACAGTGCTGGAATTTGTCAGCATATTTTTTCCAAACTATGAGTTGATCATTTGGATTTTTCCCCGTTTATTACAGTGTATTATATTGGCCAATTTTCTGAAGCTTAACCAAACTTATATTACTGGAATCATTTGCTCTTGGTATATAATCCTTTTATTATACTGCTGAGTTTGATTTACAAGTAATTTTTGAGGATTTTTGCATTTACATTCAGATTTCTCATTTTAAAAAAATTCATTTTTTGAAAGTCAGAGAGAGAGAGAGAGAGAAAGAGAGAGAGAGAGATCTTCCATTTGCTGTTCACTCCCCAAATGTTTGCGACAGCTAGGGTTGGTGCAGGCAGAAGCCAGGAGCTAGGTGCTTCATCCAAGTCTCTCACATGGATGCAAAGACCCATGTACTTGGGCCATGTTCTGCTGCTTTCCCAAGTGCATTAACAGGTAGCTGGTCAGAAGTAGAGCAGGCAGGACTCGAAATAGCACACATATGGGATGCCAATGTTGCAGGAGGCAGTTTAACCCACTACACCACAATGTTGGCCCCTCACTTCCCATTTTTTGATAACTAATAATGCCATGAAAGTTGTTGTGATGGTTAGATGAAATTATTATGTACAGTATATAAACTTTAAATTGCAGCATTTATAATAAACTGAGAGAAAAATTGGTGTGAGCTACAGGAATGATAGAAAGTGGAGGTACTCCTACTTTAATGAAATGCATTTTGAACAGTGCAGTTTTAAATGTGTATTACTGATGTATTGTCAACAAAATGTGAATGACAATATGAGCACATATTGGGGCTACATCCTGGAAACTGAGGCTGACCCAAGGAAGACTGTGACTGCTAATGTTCAGTGATGCTTCCATGAAAACAGCATCGATAATTGAACTATTTTTATTTTAATAAAAACTCAGAATTGATCAATCTAATATTTGGTAAAGTGTAGCTTTGAAAAGATTTAAACTTATCAAATGTTGTAACTGATTTCTAAGTAAAAATTTTGAAAGCCAAGTATACTTGTCTTGCTTAAATACGATATTCCGAATATTTCCTGAAAGTAGATTCATTGATTACATAAAATTATATTTATACATATAATTTATAAATTATATGTTTATATACATGAAAAGATAAATACAGATGCAGAATGAGTAAATCTCTTAAAATGTATTTACATTCATTTTATCCAAAGGATGATTATAAAATTATTTATTATCATTGAAGTATTGATATCATGATGTCAAGATATGTATCCTGGCTGGAACACTTTATGTAAAACCTGCACTGAATGGTTTATGTTCAATTTCAAGTGTATTATTCTTATTATGTGACCTGTTTGGCTTTGGAGGATACGTTAAGCTGTCTCTGAATGACAGTCACTTGATACTAAGAGAGAATAATGGCTATCCCTTCAATTTCCAATGGACAGTTGATATTACTGAGCCTTAGATGAAAAATGTGGAAATAATTTAGGTCTTCTCATGATAGGTGCCATCAAAATTAAAGTTGAAGCAACTTTCCATATTCTTCAGGGGTTCCTTTCATTTGCTATTTTGGAGAGAAAATATTTTTGGTTTTCTGGTTTACCACAACAGATCTTATAGGGTTATTTTGGTCAGTATTCACTTTTGAAAAATCAATGTAAAGCTGCTGCCTGCAGTGCCGCCTCCCCATATGAGTGGCAGTTTGAGTCTCAGCTGCTCCACTTCCAAGCCAGCTCTCTGCTATGGCCTGGGAGAGCTGTAGAAGATGGCACAAGTCCTTTGGCCCCTGCACTCCCACGGGAGACCTAGAAGAAGATCCTGGGTCCTGGCTTCGGATCCAATCAGCCCAGCTCTGGCCATTGTGGCCATTTGGGGAATGAACCAGCAGATGGAGGACCTCTCTCTGTCTTTCTCTCTGCCTCTGCCTCTCTGTAACTCTGCCTTTCAAATAAATAAAATATAAAAAAAAAACAATGCATTTAATCCCTCTAATACACGAGCACGCACACACACACAATAATTGTGTGTGTATACAGATATGTATTTTCTCCACTAAGCAGAAGATCATTTCTTCTTGAGTGCTTTTATATTTGAAATTAATCTTACTCTTTGGTGCATTTTAATCAGTCCTATAATAGTAGAGGCTTTTTGCTACTGTAGATAAAACAATGTACACCTTGATTTACCACACTGTTGGAAATATTAATGACTTACACCCATTTAAAAAGGAATGAGCTTTAATGACAATCTCTAACAAATTCATTGATGCAGAGATTTTATAAATTCATTGTATCTCCCATCACGATTTCAGTTAAACACCTCTACCAGAGCTAAACTATTTGCATCCAGAGCAGGTACAAAGCCATGTAAGCTACAATCAGCTCTTTTCTTATTGCAAATAACTGTGCCATCATGATTTTTAAGAAACAATTTCAAAGAGACACACTGTTAAATGAAGAAGTTTCAATCCAACCAAACAGAGCATCAAAATGAATTTTTGAAAGAGAACATAATATAGCAGCCTGTTGTATTGACCCTAAGAGATCTATGCTAAAATCTCAGTTCTGCTTCTTGCTAATTGTGTCATGTAGCTGAAAAAAGTTACCTGTGTCTCCGTTTTAATCTTTATAAAATGGGAAGAACAATAGTACTCGTGTTATCAGGTTAGTGCAAGTTGATACGCAGGCATGTAGGAGATTATCGGACCCATAAAAGTATTATAAACATATATATCTAGATCTAGATCAATCATTTAGAAACTATGTATGTATACATGTACATGTAGATTTATAGTATTCTTATTAAACTAATGTTGTTATTAGTTAACACACATTACCCTGTATATTAATAGAGGGGAGCCATAATATGGTGCATGTTCATTTTTAACAATTATGTATATTTTGGTGAATATCATTAAGTAATGCATATTAAATACTTACCCAAATACTGACTTATATATAAACTGAAACATAATTAATAAATCACTATGCTTTCTGTTTACACTTATAGTAACTAAACATAAAATGAAAATCATCAAAATAGCATATGAACTTACAATGTGTGAGAAAATAGGTTTGGAATAATTTTAGATTTTCCCTAAGCTAATGGTTCCTAAATTTGCTATCTACTAAAATCATCCGAGAGTTTCTAAAAATCCCAATGCCCTGATAACATCCCACACCAATTAAACAAGTGTGTCTGCCAGCAAAATCTAGGTATTCATAGTTTTTAAAAATCCCCTTGTGATTCCTTTGTGCAGCAAAATTTGGAACCACTCCCCTAAGCTCTCTTCTTCAAAGTGTGGTGCAGAGATCAAACATATTGGCATCACCTGGGATTCCCATAGGCCCCACCCTATTCCTACTAAATCTGAATCTACACGGTTAGCAAGATCCCCAGGTGATTCACATCCATGTTGAAGTTTGGAATCTACTCTTTGAAATTTGAAGGATATACTAAGAAATCCCTAAGCAAAATAATATATGGAAATTAATTCAGGCAAATATATTGGCATCAAAAGCAGCTTTAACAGTAATCCTAAGGAGAAAAAAAGAGGACTTTATTTTTTTCACTAACCTTTGTCCTGATCTAATATTCTGGTTTTATTAATCAAATGTCAGGTATTTTATCTGCAATATTAATTATTCCAACTTCTTTCCAATAAAGCATTTTGTATTTGTCCAAGACTCAATTATCATTTTTGACCTTGAAATGTCAATGTTTTATAGATCTGTATTGTAAAAATTAATGTGTGCAAGTCTTTTTCAGTACAGTAATAAGAATTTTATAACAATGTGGCATTTTTGATATTATGTGAATAAATTATTACTTTTGCATTAAAACAGTGTACTTTTTTCCAGCTGCCTTGTGTACAGGCTAGATATCTTATATTGATATTATTCCTTTCAGATAAGCACTATTTGCCAATTCCATACAAGTCTTATGATTATTCTCCACTTTTCAACGTTTGTTAACATGATAACATTTGTGCCATGTCTACTATGTGCCAGCCAATTTTACAGGGGAGATCTTTTACAAGGCCTTGACAACTAATACCAAATATTGTTCAACTTGGAATTTAGTTTGGAAAAAAAATCAATAAATTGGAAAAAATTAAATTTAGCTTTCCAACTGCAATAGTAGATGGGGGCAACATGCTATTGGACAGAATTGCCAATGACTGCTCTTCAGTGGAAGGATTATAACTCATATGATGAGTAACAATATATGATTTCACTATTTTAAGTAAATGGGGAGAGAGAGTGACATGAGACCGAATAACATTTTTAAGGCGTCCATGGAAAAGAGAAATTGTGGCTATGTTATAGGCTGATGGGGAGAGGAGAAAGGAGGTAGCAAAGAGGCTACAGAGGATTGCTATGAGATTACTTCACATGCTGTATTAGAGAACCAGAGCATTTCCCATGCCTATGTGGAGTCGTCAGATTGCAGCATGCAAGCAACCTTAACTCTCTTTTCTGTTTGTTTTGGAAAGGGATATCTAGTTTTGAAAAAGAAAATGAAACCTGTTCAAAGAAGACCAATTAAGTGGCTGTTACAACAGTCTACATTTCATGCTATGAGAACATAAATTACCTTGGTAATCTAAGGAACAGGAAGGAGAGAGTATATTTAAATCATTATTTGGGAAGAAAGGTCTCCAGGACTTGGTGACTGGGAGTCTAGGAAACGAAGAATAGTGAAATAGAAGATGAAGTTTACTGTTGGTTTTTCTTTGGACTGTAGCCTGGTAATGGTGAGGTTAATAAAGAAAAACAGGAATAAAAAGCAGTTTGGAAATTAGTGGGTTTAATTCTAGTATCCTTTTCCTGTAGAACATCTCAGCAGAGCTCTAAGGGAAGCAAATGAAGTATTCAATACAGAGCTGACAAGTTAAGCATGGTCTAGGAATTTGAGTCATTCATGTTCACAGGTGATTTATGATGCTGAATTGTTCATCTCACTTAGAAATTAGTGGAAGAGGGCCCGGAGCCTAAGTTTCTGTAGGCCGGACACACGGGAGAAAATTCTGCAGATGACACTGAGAAAGATCTGGGATGGTGGAGAGAGCAGGACAGGAAAGGAAGGTTCACACAACCATTTGTGTAAGAGAATTAAGATGAAACATGTGCCAGTCAGACCTGTTGTGGTTCATTTTTACCAAACATAATACTTGAGTAATGTGTGACTCCATTCCTTCTGGAGGTCTCAAAGACTATTTTAAAAAACTACAAGCTGTATATATGAAAGTAAAAAAAAAACAAAACTGATCATTACTAATTAATGCTGAAAAACTTGAATTTAATCCCTATCACATGACAGTTGGGTGACCTCATTAGCTAAGATGACCCAGTCTCCCTTCCTGGGCTCGTGTCTTGGTCATATTCACTGTACATGAGTAATCTCAACAGAAAATGGCATTGACCTCCTTTATGTCTTATTTCCCCATGTATTAAATGGAATTAACTTTTCCCATACTCATAGAATCGTTGTGTGGATTAAATGAGTTGATAAAAGCCAAGCATTTGGAAAGAGTTGGCAGTAAGTAAATGTTTACTATTATTATGATTAAAATGTTTGTTTAGATTGGTTAGAATCCTGCTAGGTTATACCAGTGACACAACTGCAAATAAGACAAAGTTTTTTTTTTAACTTTTATTTAATGAATATAAATTTCCAAAGTACGATTTATGGATTACAATGGCTTCCCCCCCATACCGTCCCTCCCACCAACAACCCTCCCCTTTCCCACTCCCTCTCCCCTTCCATTCACATCAAGATTCATTTTCAATTATCTTAATATACAGAAGATCAGCTTAGTATACATTAAGTAAGGATTTCAACAGTTTGCTCCCACACAGAAACATAAAGTGAAAAATAATAGATGATTTTTTTTAAATGATGATGAAATCAGAGCAGACCTATTGTCATGTTTAATCCCAGTAAGAGTCAAGTTGGGAGTTGATAATGTCTTTCTTTTTTTTTTTTTTTTTTTTTTTTTTTACAGAGGATCAGTTTAGTATGCATTAAGTAAAGATTTCAACAGTTTGCACCCCCATAGAAACACAAAGTGAAATATATTGTTTGAGTACTCGTTATAGCATTAAATCTCAATGCACAGCACATTAAAGACAGAGATAAATAAGACAAAGTTTTAAAAATATACAAAGCATTTTCTAAGCAAGTCATTAAGTTACTGATGTTGGCCGGTGCTGTGGCTCACTAGGCTAATCCTCCACCTTGCGGCGCCGGCACACCGGGTTCTAGTCCCGGTCGGGGCGCCGCATTCTGTCCCAGTTGCCCCTCTTCCAGGCCAGCTCTCTGCTGTGGCCAGGGAGTGCAGTGGAAGATGGCCCAAGTCCTTGGGCCCCTGCACCCCATGGGAGACCAGGATAAGTACCTGGCTCCTGCCATCGGATCAGCGCGGTGTGCCGGCCGCAGCGCGCTGGCCGCGGTGGCCATTGGAGGGTGAACCAACGGCAAAGGAAGACCTTTCTCTCTGTCTCTCTCTCTCACTGTCCACTCTGCCTGTCAAAAAAAAAAAAAAAAGTTACTGATCTTAGGCAAACTATCATTTTGAATGATTTTTTTAAACCATGCATTAATTAGGAAAGACAGACATGTGGGTGTGTAGAATCCACATCATTGAATTAATTGCAGAAACTGAAAGAAAACAATATATTTTTTGTTATAAGAAAAAACATGTACAAAGGAAGACTTTGTAGATAACAGTGCCAGAGTACCAAACTAAATATTTTGAACACACTAAAAGAAGTCAAGAGAATTTGAATGCTGGCCTTCCAAGCTATTTGGAACAATTTTTAATGATATTATAACTATAAATACTAAAAACTATCACTCTGTTAACTTAAAATACAAATTTGTAAAGTGTCACACTTTGCTTAATAGTTTAAAACGACCTCTGATTATCTAGAAATAGTAAACTTTATACATAATATCAAGCATAGAATGTAAGGAAAACTTTTTCTATCATAATCTATCACTTTACATTTATTTGCTTGTAGATCATACCTGAGTTCTGAGATGTTATGGAATATAATTATGTGCATTTCATAAGTATTCTCTCTTCATCCCTGAATATCCTTTCTGTTGACCACTGTTAATGGCTTGAATCAGAGGTATTTCCTTGAACAGAAATAATTTGGATGACTCAGAATTATGGGCCTGGTAACATACACAGCTAGAAAATAATTCATTACTATTAAATCTTGGTGTGTGCCTTTTATCTCAGTGCTACTTTTAATTTCAAAGAATACTAAATCAAGCACCTGGAAAACTATACTGAAAAAACAAAAAATTAAATTTTTTATCAACTACTTATGTATATTTTTATTTTAAAATCCTTGTCACAAAACCTTGTGTCCAGGAAATAAACATATCATTAATAATATTTTAAAAAATTAAATGGCCAGTAGAAGTGTACTCTAATAAATGTCATCCTTTCTCTTAAGGCCTCTTTAACAAATTCTCCTTAAGTTGTTTAAATTTTGTAGACAATAAATCTTACTATTTAATTTATGTACTTTGTTGGTACCAATCAAACATTTATTTTACCATGTAGCGCAACCACATTGGACTGTTCCATCATTTTGCTGATGATTATAATGTGAAATATTTCATTGGCAAAATTTTATAATATATTTCTTATTTCTTGGTCTTCTATGTACTGTAAGTTATGAAGTGAAATTCTTGGATGTACCTTACATGGACTTTCATAATTTTCATCTCTTTTCAGCAATAGTTTCCTTGTACATATCTCATATGTTCAATGTTCTGAATGCGTTTGTACAAATTAGTAGTCACTGCTAATATGTTATCTGTCAAAAATATTTTTATTTCCTTCCTCATATCTCCAAATACTATTGACTTATAATTGTTTGTTTTCCATGTTTCTTTAATAATTAATGCTATAGATTTCCAAATACTCAATAGCTCAATTAAAACAGAATTTTTACATAAAATGGAATAGTTTTCAATTTGAAATATTATCATTTGCATCAAAACGGTTGGTACTGGAAGACATCATACTAAGTATAATAAGCCTGACATAGAAAAGACAAATACTGGGTCCGGCTCCATGGCTCATTTGGTTAATCCTCCGCCTGCGATGCCAGTTTGAGTCCAGACTGCTCCACTTCCGATCCAGCTCTCTACTGTGGCCTGAGAAAGCAGTGGAAGATGGCCGGAGTCCTTGAACCCCTGTACTCATATTGGAGACCTGCAGGAAGCTCCTGGCTCCTGGCTTCGGATCCATGCAGCTCTAACCGTTGCATCCATCTGGGGAGTGAACCAGAGGATGGAGGACTATTTCTTTCTCTCTCTCCCCCCACCCCCACCTCTCTGTAACTCTGCCTTTCAAATAAAATATTAAACAAATCTTTTAAAAAAATCAAAAACTCCACTCCGTTTTTGGTTTGTCACTGTAGAAGTTTTGGGTGTACAGGAAAAGTTTGTTAGTGTCCTAAGATGCAGCTGTAAGTTTCATAATAGTAAATTAAACCACAATGGCTCACTTTCAAAATGACAAAATTCAGATTTAAATGACATTTTCAAAAGCTACCCCAAAGGCTACAGTACTTAAAATTGATCAATTTTATGTCTTCTGAATTTCAAGGAAAATCTTCGCTTTTTAAAACAAAACAAGACAAAAAGTCAAATGATCAGGTTCAGATTCCACGTACTTACTTAAGGTACAAGATAGTAAGGTTTCATTTTGTTTAGGATGTGGCTTGGTTCTTGTTTGATAAATCTAGAGGAAACAAGCAGTTCTTTGCTGAAAATCAAACCAGGACCAAGACTTATGCATAATAATGCCCAGCATTTACAGAGCATCATGCTTTGAAGTTTCTGACTTACTCAGTGTTTTGATTATATATTGTCTCCTTTGATCCTACCACCAATGTGTGCAGAAGAGAAGACAGCACCCCTGTATTTTACGGATAAGTAGAACTGAGACTTTCAGCCAGGATAGTCCTTGAAGCACAAACTTAGCCACATGTCTTCGTCCTATCCCCTAAATTTCAAGAGATGACCTCACATGTGAAAGTGAGCCCACAATTCCTTTTCTTTTTTTTCCCACAATTCCTTTTCTGATCTGTGAGGCCCCTCTAGAACCACCCTGGAGGTCCATCCTTTCACTTTCTCACCCCAGGGTAGCCACTTTTGCTTCTTTCTCTGATACTCCAAGGGAACTCTGGGCTTTCACGGTTGTGCCTGGAATACTCTCCAAGTACAATCTATGCTTCCAAATTTCTATCTCCCATTTTGTGTGGCTAATTGATTTAGGTCTCTGGTTTCTATAAACTCTTCAGAACAATTTTTCCACATTTAAAGAATTCCCCAGGGGCCGGTGCAGTGGCTTCCCTGGTTAATCCTCTGCCTGTGGCGCCAGTATTGCATGTGGGTGCCGGTTTTAGTCCCAGTTGCTCCTCTTCCAGCCCCACTCTCTACTGTGGCCCAGGAAGGCAGTGGAGGATGGCCCAAGTGCTTGGGCCCCCTGCACCCACATGGGAGACCAGGAGGAGGCTCCTGGCTCATGGCTTTGGATCAGCGTAGCTCTGGCCTTGGCGGCCATTTGGGGGGTGAAGCAACAGAGGGAAGACCTTTCTCTCTGTCTCTCTCTTTCTCTCACCGTCTAACTCTATCTGTCAAATAAATTAAAAAAAAGAATTCCCCAAATCTATACTTAACCTCTGTCCTCTTACTCTTTTGTATCTGCAGTACTTGGAGAAATGCATAGCAAAGATAGGATTCAGCAAATATATATTGAATGAACAGATGAATAAATGAGTACATAAATACAATTAAGAAGAAAGAAATACAGAAAGGTTGTTTTTCTCCCATGTTATGCTATCCATGCAGACATAACCCTAAATGCTCTAGAGATGTAACTACCTGTATCAGTAAGCAATTTCTTTCAGAAAATTTCTAATTCTCTAGTTGCTTTGTCAGTTTAAAATGAGTCTGAGTCAAATTGGGTTCTAAATAAAATTTAAAGGTAAAGATTATAATTCAGGAGGAATTAGCCATGTAAATCAGAGATTGTAACTAAAAAATCCATTTTTTACATCTATTCCTCTACCCACTACATTAACTATAAAGTACTGGCAACACAGTAGGAATCATGGGCATACTACTCTCCAGTGCTTTATGACAGAGATTTAAGTTTAATGAATTAATACATGCTGCATTCACTTATTCACGTATCAACAATACATTCTTCATGCATACACAGAGAAAGGATGATCAGAGTATGCAACATTTAAAATGTCAGCAATTGATGGAACTGGCATTGTGGGATATAGAGTACAGCCACCACCTGCTATGTTGGCATCCTATATGTCTGCTGGTTCATGTCCTGGATGCTCCACTTCCAATCCAGCTCCTTGCTAATGGCCTGGGAAATGCAGCAGAAGATGGCTCATGTGCTCGGGCCATTGTGACCCATGTGGGAGACCTGGAAGAAGCTTCTGGCTTCTAGCTTTGGCCTGTCCCATCCCAGGGAAGTTGCACCTATCTGGGGAGTGAACCAGCAGATGAAAGATTTCTCTCTCTGTCCTTCTCTCTCGCTCTGTAAGTCTGGCTTTCAAATAAATAAATCTTTTTAAAAATGTAAGTATTTGAGAACTAAGAAAGGAAGAAACTTGAGGGAAGAAATTATTTTGGACATTTTCAATGGTCAAACAGTGATTTTTGTCACAGGATTTAGTTTTTCATTTCCTTTATATGAATTCAGCAAATTTCCAATAGCAACTAAAGAACTTTCCTTTTCTTCTCTGTTCTTCCCTTTTCTCTTTTCTTTTCTTGTTTCTTTCTTTCCTTTGTATGTTTTGCAGTCCAGAGAGTGCTTTCATAAAAATTATCTCACCAGTTCTCACAACCACACAGTATGACAATATGTCAATATTTATGTAATTTTCATAGTTAACCAGCAAGAGGCTCAATGAATGGTGTAAGTAAGAACTAGAGCAAGGATGTTTGACCCTATAGCTCACCCTTTTCCCACTAAATTATACTGGCTCTTTGATTTCTTTTTTTTTTCTGTGCCAAATTGTACTTTTCTTTTTTTTTTAACTTTTATTTAATGAATATAAATTTCCAAAGTACAACTTATGGATTACAATGGCTTCCCCCCCATACCGTCCCTCCCACCCACAACTCTTCCCCCTCCCACTCCCTCTCCCCTTCCATTCACATCAAGATTCATTTTCGATTATCTTAATATACAGAAGATCAGCTTAGTATACATTAAGTAAGGATTTCAACAGTTTGCTCCCACACAGAAACATAAAGTGAAAAATAATAGATGATTTTTTTTAAATGATGATGAAATCAGATCAGACCTATTGTCATGTTTAATCCCAGTGAGAGTCAAGTGGGGAATTGATAATTTCTTTTTTTTATTTTTCTTTTTACAGAGGATCAGTTTAGTATGCATTAAGTAAAGATTTCAACAGTTTGCACCCCCATAGAAACACAAAGTGAAATATATTGTTTGAGTACTCGTTATAGCATTAAATCTCAATGTACAGCACATTAAGGACAGAGATCCTACATGAGGAGTAAGTGCACAGTGACTCCTGTTGTTGACTTTACCAATTGACACTCCTGTCTATGGCATCAGTAATCTCCCTATGCTCCAGTCATGAGTTTCCAAGGCTATGGAAGCCCTCTGAGTTCTCCGACTCTTATCATATTTAGACAAGGTCATAGTCAAAGTGGAGGTTCTCTCCTCCCTTCAGAGAAAGGTACCTCCTTCTTTGAAGACCTGTTCTTTCCACTGGGATCTCACTCGCAGAGATCTTTTGCCAGAGTGTCTTGGATTTCCATGCCTGAAATACTCTCATGGGCTTTTCAGCCAGATCCGAATGCCTTTATGGCTGATTCTGAGGCCAGAGTGCTATTTAGGACATCTGACATTCTATGAGTCTGCTGAGTATCTCACTTCCCATGTTGGATCACTCTCCCCTTTATTTATTCTATCGGTTAGTGTTAGCAGGTACTAGACTTGTTTATGTGCTCCCTTTGACTCTTAGAACTTTCATTATGATCAATTGTGAACTGAAATTGATCATTTGGAATAGTGAGATGGCATTGGTACATGCCACCTTGATGGGATTGAATTGGAATCCCCTGGTATGTTTCTAACTCTACCGTTTGGGGCAAGTCAGCTTGTGGCTCTTTGATTTCTAAGGCATAAAGTTTTTCAAGTTTTTTACCTAGTTTTGCCTCAACTTTCATGAGTTCAGGGTATTACTGAATGATAGCCCTTCCTTATACTTGGTCATTATTTTTAATTACAAAATAATATCACAACTGACCTTGAGAGTTTTGGAGAGAGAAAGAGAGAGAGTGGGAAAGAGAGAGAGGGGTAGAGAGAGGGAGAGAGACCCTCAAATGTTGGCAATAGCTGTTACTAGGCTAGGATCCAATTATGTACCTGGAACACAATCTAGGTCTCCCATATGAGTAGCAAATTTACTTGAGCCGTCATTACTCCCTCCTAGGGTTTGCATTGCCAGGAAGCTGGAGTCAAGAGGCAAAGCTGGGAATTAGACCTAGGTACTGAGTATGGGCAACTGACTTAGCAGCTATGTTGCTATTTGAAACATCACCAACTCTTATTGTTGTGCCTGGGTTTAAATCCCATCTCCTCTTGGATTCTAGTTTCCTGCTAATGAGCACTTGAGGAAGCAGCAGGTAATAATTCACCACGCCCTTCCTCTCAGCAATGAATCCACTGCCAACAGTCGAGTACCTGTTACCCATGTGGGAGACTTGGATTGGTGTTTCCTGGTTTCTGTCTTCAGTTCAGGCCTGGCCTAGCCCCTGTTCTGGGGGACATTTGAGGTTTGAATAAACAGATAAGAGAGCTCTTTCCACCTGTCCATTTCTCTCTCTCTCTTTCTCTGTTTGTGTGTGTGTGTGTATGTGTCTTTCTCTCAAATAAATAAAATAAATTAACAACCCAGGTACTCTGATTAAAAAAATGTGGGAATCTTACCTACTAAGTGACGACTCCCATCTTGGGAGTTTTTAATACCTTATTCTTAGAGAAAATAACTTATTAATTACTAGACGAATTTGCTTCCATATGTATTACTTCTCTCTATTTTGACAATAAGTCGGATCTTGTAAATGAACATTCCCTTAACAAGAGCTTTCATTAGTCTCATGGCTATCCAGGGTGCTGTTTCCAGAGTAGAAGGAAGGTTACAGTTGGCTGCCTTTCAAGCCAGAACTTTAAATGTGACTAGTGTACAGGATGTATTTTGAATATACTCTAAAGGGATTTTTATTCTTTGATTTTGCCATTTCTGTCACAGAAATAGAAATTAATTTCAGAAAGGTCAAGTTTGGGAATTAGAACGGTTTTAAAGCTCATTTTTATACCTGTGACTATTAGTCACATAAGGCTGTCATGACAGCAAACTTCCAGTGCTTGTCTATATCCAACTCATCCCATTTTGGACTCAAATAAGAATGACATTTTCCATCATGTGACCCTTTCTGGATAATGGCTTGTTGAGCAAAATGAAGTGGTGTTTAGCTCCTGGCTATAACACATCCTTCAGTGCTTTTTTTCCTTGCTCCACAACTGTGTTGACACCAAGTTCCAGGTGGCATAGCTGGAAGATGGAGAGGCTGTGCCAGTTGGGGTCGCTTTGTGGAGAAAGGCACCTACCAACCATGTGTGCCAGGGTAGGCATGAGTGAGAAAGGAGCCTTATTGCTGTAAGCGATTGCAATTTGAGGGCTATTTAATTATTGTCCATTCTGATGAAAAATTCAGAGGCTACAGTTAAGGGGGGACTGGGAACATCTGGATGAATTCCAACATAATAGCTTTGTCATGTAAATATGTTGATATTTGCCTTTCAAAATAGAGATATGAAATATTTCCTACCTACTTGAAAGAGTAATCATGAAAATCAAATTGCACAGTGTAGATTGTCACTATAATTTTTATTCATAAATGGGATGTTTTTAGATTTATTTATTTAGCTAGTTAGTTAGCTTAGAGAGTTACAGAGAGAAAAGATACAGAGAAATGTATCTCTAATGCTACTCCACAGTACCAGTCCTTATTCATAAATGTGCTGACATATTTTTTATTCCATTGCAATTGTAGTTTCCTAATCAAGGAAATTTCTCTTCCCAGTGTTCTATAGTCTAGCCCTACAAAGTAGACAAGAAAACCAAAGTTAGATAGTATGAATGAACAGGATGCCATTATTTATTAGTTTGTTTTGATTCATTATTTTAATCATACTGTAATTCTGGTAATTAAATTTATAATTTCTTTGAGGCAGGTACTTCGTAGTCATGTTCAATTTCATGACAACCAGCTATCTCAAATTTGTATATTTTTACTCTAACTAGCTTTGATCTTCAGGGTATCAAGGCACTCCTTTATATTTCTTTATTAATCCATGTGTTAAGAGATCATGGGATCTGTTTTTATTATTCATGGGCTTCTTAAACCCAAGGAAAAATTTATTCTAATAGTAAGTCTTACCATTTAACCCAGTGCTATTAATTTGATTTTGCATTCAACATGAATATGTTATATATATATCAACAATTAAATCCAGATCGTTACTAACCAAGTTGAGACTACTATAGTTCAGTGGAATTCAGCATTTCAAGGCACTTGTGATTGTTATCTATGCCAGTTTTTTTTTTTTTTTTTTTTTAATTTTTTGGACAGGCAGAGAGACAGGCGAAAGAAAGGTCTTCCTTTTTCCGTTGGTTCATCCTCCAAAATGGCCGCTCTGGCCTGCGCGCTGTAACCAGCGTGCTGCGTTGATCTGGAGCCAGGAGCCAGGTGCTTCCTCCTGGTGCAGGGCCCAAGCACTTGGGCCATCCTCCACTGCACTCCCGGGCCACAGCAGAGAGCTGGACTAGAAGAGGAGCAACAGGGATAGAACCGGCATCCCAACCGGGACTAGAACCTGGTGTGCCAGCGCCGCAGGTGGAAGATTAGCCAAGTGAGCCACGGCGCCGGCCAGCTATGCCAGTTCTTAAAGATTACTTCAGTGTAACTGTATGAAAAACTTTCTTATCCCTGATTGTTGACCAAAAATCTGTTACTTAACAGCACTATCATCTTGAATCTCTGCTGCTGAAGTAAAAAGTTGTTTGTGTGTTTCCTAAAAAGATGACTCACGAAGTCAGTTCCAGCCCAAAAGTAAAGCAGTTCCACTTCTGAACATTTTTTAAATTTCTCTTTACAGTTTATTGGCTGAATATAAATGAGAGGGAAGTGGAGTTGCTCTGAAGCAGGACTTCAGTGTCCTTTCCATTGCCCCTCAACGATTGTCTTCCTTCGCTTAGGCATAAGAGCTAACACCCGAATGAAAGGGATATTCTGCTGGAGCAGCTCATCTTTGAAAGACTGTCAGTATCTTCTTTCTCCCAATAGTATTCAACTCTAAAATGCTACCCTGAATCTTTTCCCCTCTTCTTGAGACTAATTGTATAACATACATGCTGTCAACCGGCTCCAGTGATGGCACAGTTTATATTCCTTCCCTTTCTTGTGCTCATGCCACCTGGATAATCAAAACTACATCTTTCTTCATTTGCCCAGAATTTTTTAAAATCCTTGTCATCATTGATCTTCAGTAAGTCTTTAGTAGTCAGTCAGGACTAAAATCTGCTTGCTACCTCTAGGCTACCTGTTTGCATCTAAAATATGTATAGTTTAACAAAAGAATTGAAGAGAGAATAATTGATAGAATAATTGATTTAAAATTCATTTTTATTATGACCATGTAAAGTTAACAAATTATATAAATATTTAGATATATTACATATAAGAGCACTTCAAAAATTCATGAAAAAAATGGAAATAAAAATGTTTATTTTAGTGCAAGAAAAATTTGAAATTTATGTCTATGCAAGTTTGTCAAAAAGTCCATGGAAAATGCATGCTATGACAAAACATGCACGAATTTCAAATTTTTTACACCTAAAGTCTTATTTTAATTCCAGTTTCCAGAAGCCTTTGAAACTTCCTCATACTTATATAACAGACTCATCCTCATGGTAATCATTAACTTTACACCTCTACCCAAAAATACCATGAAGTGAAAATTCTATTCAAAGACTATTAATTTTGTTAATTAAAGAGACATCTCCGTACATATAGAATTGACTACAAGAACTCATATATGTCTTATTATTTGTTCAGGCTACACAAAATGGTTTCTGAAAAACAGATTTAAGGCATTGTTCTTTCTTTTCTGTGTTCAAAATGCATTGTATTTAACTTGATTATAATGCTTGTCACATTTTTTTGTAATTACTTCTTTTTTTGTTTCCCTTAGGAAGCAGGACTACCTCATTTCTCATTGCATCCTTAGTGCCCTACACAGGTTTTTTCACATGAATTTGGCATAGAATGTTTACAGAATAAATAAATGATTGAATAAGATTTTATTTCTTAACACATTCTCTTACACAATTACTTTGCTGTCACGAAATCAATTTTTCTCTTAGTGCATCCAAAACATTTTAATTTTCCTTTGCTAATAAAATTTTGTGCTACAACTATTTTCAAATTTATATTTCTCCTTAGAAATTTCTTTTTTTGCCTATAACACTAAATTAATTGGCATTAGTTTTATACTCATATTAAGTGTGTATACTGTTATTAATTAATTTAAATTATGAAATTAATTTAAGAGCTATAATTCTTAAAATCACCTAAGTAATTATATGAATTTTTGTGACTAGAAGTTTTAATATTTATATAAGATTGCTAGCATGCAAGTACGTTCAAAGAAGTTCAAAACTTTTCAAAAAAAGTAAAGCATCTTTGGATCATTGGAGGGACATTTGAAATTTAAATTTTTAAATTTATTTTTTAGTTAACAAAATCTGCAAACATTTATGGAGTATCTCTTTATTCTAAACATTTATTTATGTATTTGAATGGCTGAGTTGGAGAGGGAGAGACGCAGATCTCCCATCTAATGAGAGAACTACCCAAATGTCTGCAATGGTGGGAGCTGGGCCAGGGCAAAGCCAGAAGCCCAGAGTTCCTTCTGGGTCTCCTGCATGGATGCAGAGGCCCAAGCACTTGAGCCGTCCTCCACTACTTCCCCAGGACATTAAAAGGGAACTGGATCAGAAGCGGAGTAGCTGGGACTTGAACTGGTGCCCATATGGGATGCTGACACCACAGGCAGTAGTTTTACCTACTATGCCATAGCCAGCGCCTTATGGAGTATCTTGTGGTGTTTTGATACATGTATTCATTTTGTATTGCTCAAATAAGGCTACATAGTTTTATCCTATCAATTATTTATGATTTTCTGATGCTGAAAACATTCAAAATACTTTCTTTTGGGTGTTAGAAATATTCAATACATGGTTTTTAGCTATAATCATTTGATTTTGTGATAGAACACCAGAATGTATATATCTATCCAACTAGTCACACTTCTCTTTATAATTTAAATGCATTCCCACAATAGGAAAAATCTAAAAACTCAGAATATTACAAAACGTAAATTACTGTGCATTTTAGAATAATAATAATAAGTCAAATCACTCTACCCACCCTTAAAGAAATGGATTCCTTGATATCTCAAAGAATTATTTAATTGCAGGAAATGCTGACAAGCCAATTATGAATATTTGAAACTATCCCTTAAGGCTTATTGATTAACAGCAATCATTTAATTCAAGTTAACCTCACCCTTACTGAATCATCAGCTTAACTGCCCAATTAGACTCTTATTTTGTATTTTAAAATTCAACTAGCACTGGTTCTTTGTATTTCCTCCTCCAGTGCCCAGAAGTTGTTAAATCCCAATGTCAGTGATTCATGAATCTCAAGGACATATTTTTGTACATGAATATTTGTATAAGTCAGAAATCCTATCTTTGAGGAAATAATTGACCTGCTATTTTAAATCAGTAGGGTTTATGAGTCATTTTTTGTGTTAGGGTTGCAGTTGTTGATGCAGGTGGGAAAAAAACATACAGAATGTGAAGGGATTTCAATATCTTTGTAGAAAAATGGAAATAAAAGATAAAATTACTTTGTGCAAAAATATTGCATACTTTCAAAACCTATTTCATAGGTTTTTCCTAATATGCATATTCTATGCATTTTTGAAGTCTTTGTATATACAAAAATCCTGGGGTATGAGGAAACATGGGGTCTTCAAGATGATTGGAGACTTAAAGGCCAAGCTATGTTCTATATTCCCTGCCAAAAATATTTGTTTTTATTCTAAAAGCAATGAGATAATTTTGAAAAATTTTAAAGATATATTTATTTTAAGAGTCAGAGTTATATAGAGAGGGAGAGAGAATGAGAGAGGGAGAGAGAGAGAGAGGGAGAGAGAGAGCACTCTTCCATCTGCTGGTTCATTCCCCAGATGGCTACAATAGCCAATGCTGTGCCAGTCTGAAGCCAAGAGCCAGAAGCTTCTTCCAGGTCTCCCACATGGGTAGCAGGGACCCAAACACTTGAGCCATCTTCCGTTGCTTTTCCCAGGACACAAGTAGGGAGCTGGATACGAAGTGGAGCAGCTGGGACATGAACCAATGCCCACATGAGATGCTTTACCTACTATTCCACAATGCTGGCCTCTGAAATATTTTAAGTAGAAAGTTGATAGCATCAGATTTTCACTTTCAAAGACTCCTTCTGGCTATAAAGCCTGGGAAATTATTAAAAAGGAGACAAGAGCAGATGAAGAGAATCCATGACCCATCTGGTAGCTAATGATAACATTTAAAGAAATAGAAATGATTCCAGAATATATAGGAGTTAAGATAAGTAGAAAGTGGTGATGGGTCACTTTGGGGGAGTTAATGGGAGAAAAATGAAAGGAAGACTCCTGGTTCTCTGCTGGTAATCGTGGCTACACTGTGGCCACATTCACCATGTTTGGAGCACTGGGAGAGGACCAGCATTGGGAGCAAAGATCACATTACATATTGGTCACACTGCATTTGTACTACCTTTGAAAGTGATCAGGTAGGAACTTAGGTATAGAGATCCATGACTTAGAGGGAAGTCACAGAGTAGAAATAAAAATGTATAAGTCACTACATAAGATCACTGTCTCTGACAAGGATGAAGGTGAAAATACTGATAAATAAGATAAGGGATTAAGGCTTACTTGAGGAAGTTCAACTCACTTTGAAATCTAAAATGAAAGTGGAAACATCAGAATTTTTTTTTTTTTGACAGGCAGAGTGGACAGTGAGAGAGAGAGAGACAGAGAGAAAGGTCTTCCTTTGCCATTGGTTCACCCTCCAATGGCAGCTGCGGCCGGCGCACCGCACTGATCCGAAGCCAGGAGCTAGGTGCTTCTCCTGGTCTCCCATGTGGGTGCAGAGCCCTAGGACTTGGGCCATCCTCCACTGCACTCCCAGGCCATTGCAGAGAGCTGGCCTGGAAGAGGAGGAACCGGGACAGCATCCGGTGCCCCGACCTGGACTAGAACCCAATGGTGGGGCCAGCTAATGCATGAAAATTGGCATCACTAAGAAACAAATTGAGAGGAAAGTAAAGGAGACGGATATGAGTAAGGAGATTAATAAATTCAAGTCAGAGAACTCACTCTCAATCTGAAGAGAGGAGGAAAGAATGAGTAAAAAAATATTTAGTGAACATGACAATTTATTTGTCAGGTTTTGGAGAGTAAATAAGAGAAGACTATAGATGGTATGACTTGCAAGTTTCTAGTTTTGATGACAAAGCAAATCATAGAGCCATTTATGGTCATTTCCCCTCACTCAATATTTTAACACCATCAATTCCCATATATTTTCACATATCCACTCTAGAATCTCACACCATTATGTCATTATTTAATTAACTCTTACTCTTGTTTCAAAATCCCTTCAACACAGTTGGATTTTTGCAATTCTTAATCCTTTTCTACATATATTAGTGGCATATTTATGGAGGCTTGTACATATGGAAAGGAGCTTTCTGTTTGAAAACGTTGATTTTGCAGTGATTCTGCTATAAACAGGGGGATATGATTAGTCAATTTTTAATGCATGAGAAAACAGGAAAGACTGATAATGGGTTTGTATGCAGTTCATAAAACTAAAAAAGAGTCAATGAATTTATGTAATCAACATAAACAAAGCAGTGGACCAATGACAACTTCCTAGAAAACATGCACTTTAAGTTTTAGACTGATAAAGAGATATCAAAAGAAAGCAATGCAAAAATCAGAATTGTTGAAGAGAACCATGAGAAACCAAAAATTTTCAGTAATGAGGGGTCTACAGTGTTAGAAGCAGAAAGGAATCATTGTATTTTAAAGCATGCTGTTTGGTTCACTTCCATCTATTTTTATTACTTTTTACTTAAAAGTAAAAAGTACTTATTACTTTAGATATTCCAGATATCTCTATGATGATGCTGTTCTGTTATACTAACAATATGGAGTTCTAGAGTGCCATGGTGGTATAAGCTTACTATATTCCTCTTAATGATAACAACTAAAACAAAATCCATAAAAACGTATTTTTAAGAAACCCACATCCTGAGTCTTCTGAAAAGTAAATTAAAATTAGGAAGATTGAGAAGTGGGGTCAAAATATAGAGAAGCAACCGTCAAGGGAATGCATTTCACAATATCTATTCTTTTGAGGCAGTATCACAAGAACAGGTGTCAGTCAGAGTGGCATAGCAACAGCTGACTTTGAATAGCAATAAAAATTCTAGTTCTGTAAAGAGGAACTAGGAAACAGAGCTCCTATGGATGGAGGGTGTGTAAAAAGACCACTTATTAGAGTTACACCCAGCTCTAACTCTGTGTTCATTATTTTAGACCTCTTGAGCGAACATTTTTGAGCACTTATCTAAACCTGTGGGAAAAAGAGGCTACTGTGATACTTTCTTGCTTAGTTTGTCAGAGCTATGATAAATATCAAATACAGCAGTATACTCTGGAGTGCTCTAAAAGATCATAATTTTTTACTCAGTTATTAATCAAATTTACACTTCTGTTGTTTTATAATCTTTGACACTTTTACAATGTGGGTCCATATTCCAGACATTATCTGAACAGTGTCCAAATTCAGATACTTATCACCCTATCTTTACTCAGCACACTTAATGCGATTGTTATTTAATTAGCTGACATCATATAATAAACATAGTTTTTTACCTTGGTTATATCTATCCTGAAAATGCAACTGTACATGGAGTGCCTTATTCTTTGTCAAATGTTTTATTTAAAACCTGATGTCTAATGAGCAAGGAAAACCCATTTAGCAATGATGGAAGTCTCTTTTCTGTGGCCTATGACTTCTTCACAGTGTCCTGTTTCCACATAATTATAGTTCTGAGAGGTTTGTGAACCAACTTCTTCACTTAGAACTCATATCATTTTGACTATTAGAATTTTTTCATAATTATGACCTTTGAGGAGTGGTTTCTGAATTCGTGCCACTGGAATTAAAGCTTGATTTTTTTCTCCTTATAGTACTCATCAAAATAATTACTATTTTTCATATAATCATTTGGAAGCAGATGTCCAAGTCTAATTGGTTACAACAGAATTCCTTTTGGATCAATTGTATACTGCATTTTTTTTTTTAATTTTTAATTGTTATCACAAATCCTAGCCTTTTCTCTCTTGCCCTACCTTTTACCTTCTTCCTTATTTCTCCTCCTTGTCCTCACTTGTAATTCTCCTCATCCTCCTCTTTTTACTCTCTTGCCTTTTCTCTTTCCCCTAGAGGTATTTTAATATCTTTAAATTTTTATTTATCTTTAAAGATTGATGCATTTATTTTATTATAAAGGCAGAGTCTCACACACACACAGACACACACACACAGAATATGAGAATTTTTTGCCTAGTATTTCACTTCCCAAATGGCTGCAACAATGAGGACTGGGTCAAACTGAAGCCAGGAATCAGGAACTCTACATAGGTCTCGCTCATAGGTGACAGAGGCCCAAGTATTTACTCCATCTTCTGCTGCTTTCCCAAGTGAATTAGCAGGGAGCTGAGTCAGAAGCAGATCATCCAGGACTAGAACCAGCATCAGATATGGAATGGCAGCATTGCAAGCCATGGCTTAACCCCTTCTTACACAAGGTAAGCCATTTTAATTTTTAAAAATCAACAAACAAGAAATTATGGGATATGTATACTATGGAATACTACACAGAGGTAAAAATGAAATACAGTTATTTACAACAAAATGGATGAATCTGGAAAGCATCATACTTAGTGAAAGAAGTCAGTCTCAAAGGGACAAATACCATATGATTTCCCTGATCTTTGAGAACTGATAGAGCACTTAAAATGAAATTTGTCGAAGTGAAATTGACACTTCAAGAAGGGAATGATTTGAGCTGCCCCTATGTTACTGCTGAGGAATAGTTTCATGGATTTTGTTTGTTTGGTTGTTTCTTTCAGTTTTTTACTTCACACTATTTGATGAACTCTTAACATATAGATAATCATATGTGTATAAAGTTAATTGAAAATAGATCAGTAAAAAATAAGAGTGGGAATAAGAGATGGAGGAGGAAGTTTGTAACTGTAAAGCTGCATAGGTCTGCATACATTCTCTATGGACTTACTTCTAAGGATACAGTTTAAAAGCTTGTTGTGGGACCTCAAATTTTATTAAGCTGGGTGGTAAAAATGCCATCATAAAGTGTTAAAGTGATCATATTAAGTGTTAAAGTGAACATGTAGATAGGATTAAGTGTCAAAGTGATCATGTAAATAGGATCAGTGTCTGGCAATAATAATAGAATTAAAAAAGAGAGAATGTTCCAACATGGGAAGCAGTCCACACAGCAGATTCATAGAATGACAATCACTTTAAGTAACACTCTGACCTCAGAATCAGCCCTTAAGGCTTCCTGGTCTGGCTGAAAAGCCCATGAGAGCATTTCAGGCATGGAAAGCCAAGACATTGTGTGCAAAAAAAAGTTGTACAGGAAGAATCTCAGTGAGTGAGACCCCAGTGGAAAAAAGTGGCCATCAAAGCAGCTTGTGCTTTTCTCTAAAGGGAGGAGAGAACTTCTATTTTGCTTGTGGTCTTGTCTAAATGCTGACAGAGTTTGTGGATTCAAAAGGCTCCTATAGCCTAGGCAGCTCAAGTCAAGATCCTCTGGTGGTCACTGATGACATACATAAGCGTGTTAATTGTTAAATTAACAACAGATGTCACTGTGCACTAACTCCCCATGCAGGACCTTTGTCCTCAATGAGTTGTATTATGAGAGTTAACTGTAAAACTATTTCTCAGTTTTGTGTGTGTGTGTGTGTGTGCAAATTGTTGAAATCTTTACTTAGTATTGAGTTGGCCTTCTGTGCACCAAGTTAATTGAAAATGAATCTTGCAAGATGGCGGAATAGTGAGGGTGCGCACCAATAGTCTGGGAAAATTTAGTTTAATAAAAGTGGAGTTACGGTAGCCTCAGGAGAGGATCAGGAAAAAATTGCAGAGGAAACTATTCCGGATCTAGTGGCTGTGACTCGGAGGACCTACTGGGAGAGCAGGGTCATCCACTGCGCGGAAGCCGAACCGCGGGAGTCGCAGGGTCTGCGTGCCAGTGCGGGAAGTGGAGCGGATGTGACACAGACACCAGCGGGGAGAGCAGGGACGCCCAGGGCTCCGAGTCCACACAGCGGCGCTGGAAGGGGAGGTGAGTTCAGTAACCAGAGACATTGGCAGGGAAACGGCGGACAGAATTTAGAAGGAAGTGGGCTTTGAAGCGGGAAAGTTCACCAGACTGACTACAGGAGAGAAGGAAAAAAATAATAAAAGGGTGGGGGGAGTACTGGTACAGACAAGTTTCTCTCTCCGCCAACCTTGCAAAGGCGAGCAAGAGACAAAGAGCAAGCCCCACTTGGGATATACATAATAAAAGGGGAGAGCTAAGGCTACAATTCATTAGCCTAGGCAACCCAGTGGGAGTCCGCAGGAGAAACTGAGCCTGCACAGACTCTTTGGGTAGAAATCAGAGATTGGAAGCTCAATACCATCAATTCTGCTCAGCCGTGCAGTATTACTTACCTCCTGAATAAAAAATAAAATAAAATAAAATAAAATAGATAAATAAATAAAGAGATTTACCATGCATAACCTGAGGGTGTCACATTTGCATACCCATAACATGGAAGAACCAAGCAGAGCTCTCAGGCCACACCCATCTCAAGCCTCCAAGGCTCCTCCAACAGCAGGCAGTCCACTTAACACAGACATAGTATAATAAAAAAAAAAAAAAAAAACTCACAGTGAGGGTAGAAGAATTAACTATGCCAAGCAACAAACACAAAAATCGAGGGAACAAGATCAACGATGACACGATGACGCCTCCAAATAAACAAAACACCCCAAGTCAAGATTATGAAGATGATGAGATAGAAGAAATGCAAAAAACGGATTTCAAAAAATTTATGATAAGAACATTTAGAAGTTTTCAAAAGCAAATCCTTGAACTACAGAAATCCTTATTGGACAGGATTGAAAATCTCTCTTGTGAAAATGAAATTTTAAGGAAGAATCAAAATGAAACTCAAAAACTAGTAGAACAGGAAAGTGTGATAGTGAAGAGAAATCAAAATGAAATGAAGAGCTCAATAGATCCAAATGACAAACACATTAGGGAGCCTTAAAAACAGAATGGGTGAAGCAGGAGAGAATATCGGACTTAGAACACAGAAAACAGGAAAGGATACAGTCAAACCAAAGAAAAGAAGAAGAAATTAGAAATCTAAAAAATATTGTTGGGAATCTACAGGATACTATTAAAAAAAAAAACAACATTCAAGTTCTAGGAGTTCCTGAAGGCATGGAGAGAGAGAAAGGATTAGAAGGCCTTTTTAGTGAGATACTAGCAGAGAACTTTCCAGGTTTGGAGAAGGACAGAGACATCCTAGTACAGGAAGCTCATAGAACCCCCAGTAAACATGACCAAAAGAGATCCTCATCACGACACGTTGTAATTAAACTCTCCACAGTGAAACATAAAGAAAAGATCCTAAAATGTGCAAGAGAGAAACATCAGATTACTCTCAGAAGATCTCCAATTAGACTCACAGCAGACTTCTCATCAGAAACACTACAGGCTAGGAGCGAATGGCAAGACATAGCATAGGTGCTAAGAGAGAAAAACTGCCAGCCCAGAATATTATATCCTGCTAAGCTCTCATTTGTGAATGAAGGTGAAATAAAGACTTCATAGCAAACAGAAATTGAAAGACTTTGTGGCCACTCGTCCGGCCCTGCAAAAGATACTTAAAGATGTGTTGCACTCAGAAACACAGAAACACGGCCATCAATATGAAAGAAGGTAAAGGAAGAACACCTACCAGTAAAAGAGCATGGGAAGCTCAAAGCATATACTAGAAAATATCTCCGGGAAAATGGCAGGGCAGTCACTATGTATCAATAGTCACATTAAACGTTAATGGACTTAACTCTTCAGTTAAAAGACACCGATTGGCTGATTGGCTTAAGGAACAACACCCAACTATTTGTTGCCTACAAGAAACACATCTCTCTAACAAAGATGCTTGCAGACAACGTGAAAGGTTGGAAAAAGATATTCCATGCCAACAGAAACCAAAAAAAAGCAGGTGTAGCCATATTAATATCAGACAAAATAAACTTTAATACAAAAACTGTTAAGAGAGACAAAGAGGGGCACTATATAATGATTAAGGGTTCAATTCAACAGGAAGATGTAACTATTATAAATGTATATGCACCTAATTACAGGGCACCAGTCTATTTAAAAGATATGTTAACGGACTGAAAGGGAGATTTAGATTCCAATACAAAAGTACTGGGGGACTTCAATACTCCACTCTCAGAAATAGACAGATCATCCGGACAGAAGATCAACAAGGAAACAGCAGATTTAATCGACACTATTGCCCAAATGGATCTAACAGATATCTACAGAACTTTCAATCCTACATCTAAAGACTTTACATTCTTCTCAGCAGTACATGGAACCTTCTCTAGGATTGATCACATACTAGGCCATAAAGCAAGTCTCAGCAAATTTAAAAGAATTAGAATCATACCATGCAGCTTCTCAGACCACAGCAGAATGAAGCTGGAAATTAGCAACTCAGGAAACCCCAGAAAGTATGCAAACACATGGAGACTGAACAACATGCTCCTGAATGAACACTGGGTCATTCAAGAAATCAAAAGAGAAATCAAAAACTTTCTGGAAGTAAATGAGGATAACAACACAACATATCAAAACTTATGGGATACACAAAAGCAGTATTGAGAGGCAAGTTTATAGCAATAGGGGCCTATATCAAGAAATTGGAAAGGTACCAAATAAATGAGCTTTCAGCACATCTCAAGGACCTAGAAAAACTGCAGCAAACCAGACCCAAATCTAGTAGAAGAAGAGAAATAATTAAAATCAGAGAAGAAATTAACAGGATTGAATCCAAAAAAAATTACAAAAAATCAGCCAAGCGAAGAGCTGGTTTTTTGAAAAAGTAAACAAAATTGACACCCCATTGGCCCAACTAACTAAAAAAAGAAGAGAAAAGACCCAAATCAATAAAATCAGAGATGAAAAAGGAAACGTAACAACAGACACCACAGAAATAAAAAGAATCATCAGAAATTACTACAAGGACTTGCATGCCAGCAAACAGGAAAATCTATCAGAAATGGATAGATTCCTGGACACATGCAATCTACCTAAATTGAACCATGAAGACATAGAAAACCTAAATAGACCCATAACTGAGACAGAAATTGAAACAGTAATAAAGGCCCTCCCAACAAAGAAAAGCCCAGGACCAGATGGATTCACTGCTGAATTCTACCAGACATTTAAAGAAGAACTAATCCCATTTCTTCTCAAACTATTCAGAACAATCAAAAAAGATGGAATCCTCCCAAATTCTTTCTATGAAACCAGCATCACCTTAATCCCTAAGCCAGAGAAAGACGCAGCACTGAAAGAAAATTATAGACCAACATCCCTGATGAACATAGATGCAAAAATCCTCAATAAAATTCTTGCCAATAGAATGCAACAACACATCAGAAAGATCATCCACCCAGACCAAGTGGGATTTATCCCTGGTGTGCAGGGATGGTTCAATGTTCGCAAATCAATCAATGTGATTCACCACATTAGCAGACTGCAGAAGAAAAACCATATGATTATCTCAATAGATGCAGAGAAAGCATTAGATAAAATTCAACACCCTTTCATGATGAAAACTCTAAGCAAATTGGGTATAGAAGGAACATTCCTGAATATAATCAAAGCAATTTATGAAAAACCCACAGCCAGCATCCTATTGAATGGGGAAAAGTTGGAAGCATTTCCACTGAGATCTGGTACCAGACAGGGATGCCCCCTCTCACCACTGCTATTCAACATAGTTCTGGAAGTTTTAGCCAGAGCCATCAGACAAGAAAAAGAAATTAAAGGAATACAAATTGAGAAGGAAGAAGTCAAACTATCCCTCTTTGCAGACGATATGATTCTTTACTTAGAGGATCCAAAGAACTCTACTAAGAGACTATTAGAACTCATAGAGGAGTTTGGCAAAGTGGCAGGATATAAAATCAATGCACAAAAATCAACAGCCTTTGTATACACAATCAATGCCACGGCTGAGAAAGAACTGCTAAGATCAATCCCATTCACAATAGCTACAAAAACAATGAAATACCTTGGAATAAACTTAACCAAGGACGTTAAAGATCTCTACAATGAGAATTACAAAATCTTAAAGAAAGAAATGGAAGAGGATACCAAGAAATGGAAAAATCTTCCATGCTCTTGGATTGGAAGAATCAACATCATCAAAATGTCCATTCTCCCAAAAGCAATTTATAGATTCAATGCAATACAAATCAAGATACCAAAGACCTTCTTCTCAGATCTGGAAAAAATGATGCTGACATTCATATGGAGGCACAAGAGACCTCGAATAGCTAAAGCAATCTTGTACAACAAAAACAAAGCTGGAGGCATCACAATACCAGATTTCAGGACATACTACAGGGCAGTTGTAATCAAAACAGCATGGTACTGGTACAGAAACAGATGGATAGACCAATGGAACAGAAATGAAACACCAGAAATCAACCCAAACATCTACAGCCAACTTATATTTGACCAAGGATCTAAAAGCAATTCCTGGAGCAAGGACAGTCTATTCAATAAATGGTGCTGGGTAAATTGGATTTCCACATGCAGAAGCATGAAGCAAGACCCCTACCTTACACCTTACACAAAAATCCACTCAACGTGGATTAAAGACCTAAATCTACGTCCTGACACCATTAAGTTATTAGAGAACATTGGAGAAACCCTTCAAGATATTGGCACAGGCAAAGAATTTCTGGAAAAGACCCGGGAGGCACAGGCAGTCAAAGCCAAAATCAACTATTGGGATTGCATCAAATTGAGAAGTTTCTGTACTGCAAATAAACAATCAGGAGAGTGAAGAGACACCGACAGAATGGGAAAAAATATTTGCAAACTATGCAACAGATAAAGGGTTAATAACCAGAATCTACAAAGAGATCAAGAAACTTCACAAAAACAAAACAAACAACCCACTTAAGAGATGGCCAAGGACCTCATTAGACATTTTTCAAAAGAGGAAATCCAAATGGCCAACAGGCACATGAAAAAATGTTCAAGGTCACTAGCAATCAGGGAAATGCAAATCAAAACTACAATGAGGTTTCACTTCATCCAGGTTAGAATGGCTTACATACAGAAATCTACCAACAACAGATGCTGGGAGGATGTGGGGAAAAAGGGACACTAACCCACTGTTGGTGGGAATGCAAACTGGTCAAGCCACTATGGAAGTCAGTCTGGAGATTCCTCAGAAACCTGAGGATAACCCTACCGTTCTACCTAGCCATCCCACTTCTTGGAATTTACCCAAAGGAATTTAAATCGGCAAACAAAAAAGCGGTCTGCACCCTAATATTTATTGCAGCACAATTCACAATAGCCAAGACCTGGAACCAACCTAAATCCCCATCAACAGTAGACTGGATATAGAAATTGTGGGATATGTACTCTTTAGAATACTATACCGCAGTAAGAAACAATGAAATCCAGTCATTTGCAACAAAATGGAGGAATCTGGAACACATCATGCTGAGTGAAATAAGCCAGTCCCAAAGGGACAAATACCATATGTTCTCCCTGATCGGTAACAACTGACTGAACACCAAAAAGGAAACCTGTTGAAGTGAAATGGACACTATGAGAAACGGTGACTTGATCAGCATAGCCCTGACTGTTAATGAACAACTTAATACATTACCCCTCTTAGTAGTTTTTTGTCTGTTCTACTTAATACGACTGGTTTAATTCTGTAATTAATACAGAGTTATTCATTAAGTGATGAAAATTAACTGAAATGTGATCCCTGTTAAACATAAGAGTGGGAATAAGAGAGGGAAGAGATGTATAATTTGGGACATGCTCAAGCTGACTTGCCACAAATGGTAGAGTTAGAAACATACCAGGGGATTCCAATTCAATCCCATCAAGGTGGCATGTAGCAATGCCATCTCACTAGTCCAAGTGATCAATTTCAGTTCACAATTGATCATAATGAAAGGACTAAGAGTCAAAGGGATCACATAAATAAGTCTAGTACCTGCTAATACTAACCGATAGAATAAATAAAGGGGAGAGCGATCCAACATGGGAAGCGAGATACACAGCCGACTCATAGGATGGCAGATGTCCTAAACAGCACTCTGGCCTCAGAATCAGCCCTTAAGGCATTCGGATCTGGCTGAAAAGCCCATGAGAGTATTTCAGGCATGGAAAGCCAAGACACTCTGGCAAAAAACAAACAAACAAACAAACAACAACTAAATGAAAGATCTCTGTGAGTGAGATCCCAGTGGAAAGAACAGGTCTTCAAAGAAGGAGGTACCTTTCTCTGAAGGGAGGAGAGAACCTCCACTTTGACTATGACCTTGTCTAAATAGATAAGAGTCGGAGAACTCAAAAGACTTCCATAGCCTTGGAAACTGATGACTGGAGCATAGGGAGATAACTGATGCCATAAACAAGAGTGTCAATTTGTTAAGTCAACAACAGGAGTCACTGTGTACTTACTCCTCATGTAGGATCTCTGTCCTTAATGTGCTGTACATTGTGATTTAATGCTATAACGAGTACTCAAATAGTATTTTTCACTTTGTGTCTCTATGTGGGTGCAAACTGTTGAAATCTTTACTTAGTGTATACTAAACTGTTCTTCTCTATATATAGAAAATTGAAAATGAATCTTGATATGAATGGAAGGGGAGAGAGAGCGGGAAAGGGGAGTGTTGAGGGTGGGAGGGAAGTCATGGGGGGGGTGCGGGAAGCCAATGTAGTCCATAAGCTGTACTTTGGAAATCTATATTCATTAAATAAAAGAAAAAAAATTTAAAAAAAGAAAATGAATCTTAATTGAGAATGGGACTGAAAGGGGAAAGGGAGGAGAAACAATGGTGGGAGTGTGGGTTTGAGGACATGTATGGTGGGAAGAATAATTATATTCCTAAAGTTATACTTGTTCATTTACCTTAATTCAATCTAAACACTTGAAAATATTTCCTTGATTATGCCAACTCAAAATACTTAGCTCAAAAAATTTGCATTAACAAAAAAATGTCATTCTTACATGTACCAGTGAATTATTTAATATATTCATTTGTTTCATTGGTCATTTCATGTAAATAGATCCTTACAATGGATTCTGGAGAAGGACAATATCTCAAGTATCACATGCCATTTGATTTCTCTTCAGAATTAGTAGATTTTTATTGCCACAAAACAAATAAATATGTCGACAATATCTTCTAAAATTAAAAAAATGCTAGCAATATCTTGTACAATTTTAAAAAAAATGTAAATAAATCTTGAGATGGAAACCCGCATTCAACAATAAGAGATACATTGGGATTTAAAAATCTTGAAAAAAGCCATTGTAATCCATAAACTGTACTTTGGAAATTTATATTTACTAAATAAAAGTTAAAAAATATTAAATGGTAACCAGGCTAGTGCTGTGGTGCAGTGGGTAAAGTCAGTGATTTTGGTGCCAGCATCTCACGTGAGCACTGGTTTGAGTCTCAGCTGCTCTACTTCCAATCCAGCTCCTTGTTAATGCTTCTGTGAAAGCCACAGATGATGGTCCATGTGCTTGAGACCCTACGTCCATGTGAGAGGCCCGGAGGAAGTTCATGGCTCCCGGCTTCAGATTGTCTCAGCTCCTGCCATTGCGGTCATTTGGGGAGTGAACCAGTGGGTAGATCTTAGTTACCCTCTCTCTCTCTCTATCTCTCTGTAACTCTGCCTTTCAAAAACAAATAAAACATTTTTTAAAGATAAAAAAAAAAAAATTCTTGAGTATCTGAAACAGAATTGTCCTGTTTTATTCAGCAACTTTTTTAATAGGGATAGGGTTTGAATTTGTTCTGGTGGATTTTTTTTTTTAAGATTTACTTATTTGAAAGTCAATAGTTACTGAGAAAGAGGGAGACACACACAGAGAATGTTCCACCTGTTGGTTTACTCCTCAGGTGGCTGCGACGGCCTGGGTTGGGCCAAGCTGAAGGTAGGAGCCAGCAGCTTCTTTCAGGTGTCCCATATGAATGCCAGGGGCCCAAACACTTCAGCCATCCTCTGCTGCTTTTACCCAGGTGGTTGACAACAAGCTGAATCAGAAGTGGAGCAACCAGGACGCAAACCAGCACTCATATTGGATGCTGGCATTGCAGGTGGCAGCTCTACTCACAGTGTCATAATGCTGACCTCCTAGATTATTCTTTTAAACAAAAAGCCCCTACTTTTTATTATGAGCTGAGGATATGGAAATGATGAGCAATTTGGTCCTATTCTTAAGTTATTTATAGTCAAAAATGAAGAAGTAAGTTGAGGGACTCAGAAGCCAAAACAGTCAGTTAATACACATAGATAAACACAACATAGAGATAGAGAAAGAAGGAAAGAGTCTTGGGAAGCTAGTAGCAATACTGGGATATTCTTCCTAGTCTTGCAGTCACCGCTTGCACATTTCTAACTTGCTTGTTGTCTATATACCTCTGAGAAGTGCAGTGCTGTCACTGGAAAATAAGGGATTTTGAGCCATGAAAACTTTATGTTTTCCCCACTCACACACCCATTAATCATCCACTTGGATTTGACTGCTAAACTCTGATAAGAATAAGTATCTTCCAATTGCTGCAGAGTAGACGCTGTATTTGTATTAGACAACCAGCCCCAGTAATGCTATAACATAGATTAAAATATGAATACTCTCTATTGGAAAGTGAAGTATTCATAGAACTATTAATTTTCCACCATCACTGGAAGATTCAAAAGCATAAATATAAATATTTTAAAGATTTTTTTATTAATAAAGAAACTAGGAGCATTTTTCTTTTCCATGTCAGCATCCTGTATTTAAACAGGGAAAGTGGGTATTGCAAATAAAGAAAGTTGAGTATTTAAGTAGAAATTTATCTACTGGAAAATTTGACTTGTTAGAGTTTGGTGTAAACACGTTGTTTGAGGTACAATCAAGTTAAGGTTAACAGAGTGCTACTGAGAGGAGAAAAATTGTTTATATTATTAGAGAATGTGACTAATGAACAGATGATGAACAGATGACATAAAGAATGGGTGATTGTAAAAATAGCAGTAAATTTAGACAATCAAGGACATACCACAATGCATATTTAAATTAATTATGTCATTGTTGTCACATTCAAATATGCATGAAACTTGATATCTTAAGGAAGAAACCTAAAACAATGGAGACATTTTGCAAAGCTGTCTGTCTTACAACAATACTACTATATACATGTATTTTTAAATTAGGTATTTTAAGATATACTTCCAAGTTAAAAATAATAGTAGAATAGTACTTCTCCCAAAAACTTAATGGAAAATAAGTATTATTTTAAGCATTTTGTTAGGATTTTTTTTAACCAAAATTTGACCTACCTTGTAATTCTATTATTTCTCAAGCTTTTTGAAGTACCCTGGAGAATGCAAAAGCACCTATTAGTATAAAATATATTTATGCATTTTATGGATATATGTGTCTATCCACTCATTCCTATCCTTCAATACATGCAATGAGACAGAAACAGGAAAAAAAATACTTGTATCTTTATATAGATTAACTCTGAAACAAAAAACAAGAGTCTAATTGCTTTGGGGAATGAAGAGCTGGGAGTTAGAAAGTCAATTTATGATGGAGACTTTGTATGTTGGAGAAATTTCTGTAAAATCCCCCAAACTGGGTCTACTCACCCAATATACAGCAAGACAATCACTTATGCATGGGTGGTGGAAGAAAGCAGGTGTTTACTGCAAAGCACACAACAAGGAGCTGCACAGCTATCACTTAAATCCTGGACTTTCTGCGGGATTGTTGTTGAATAAGTTCCAAACTATATGGAAGTGTTTCTATAGAACACCTCAACCTGGATCTACTCATCAGAAATGCGGAAAGTCAATCCTTGACATTGGGGTGGTGGAAAATTGGAAAACATCATGCTGAGTGAATTAAGCCAGGCCCAAAGGGACAAATATCATATGTTCTCCCTGATTGGCGACTACTAACTGAGCACCAAGGGGGAAACTTGTTGAAGTGAAATGGACACTGTGAGAAACAGTGACTTGATCAGCTCTTGTCCTGACGGTTGATGTACAATGTAATACTTTATCCATTTTAGTATTTTTTTTGTTCTAGTACCATTGGTTGAACTCTGTAATTAACACACAATTATTCTTAGGTGTTTAAATTTTAACTGAAAAGTGATCCCTGTTAGGAATTTGGAAAACATTATGTTGAGTGAAATAAGCCAATCCCAAAGGGACAAATACCACTTGTTCTCCTTGATAGGTGACAACTAACTGAGCACCAAAAAGGAAACCTGTTAAAGTGAAATGAACACTATGAGAAACGGTGACTTGATCAGCCCTCACCCTGACTGTTGATGAGCAGCTTAATATGTTATCCCTCTTAGTATTTTTTTTGTTTGTTCTACTTAATACGACTGGTTTAATTCTGTAATCAATACACAATTCCTCTTAAGTGCTGAAACTTAATTGAAAAGTGATCCCTGTTAAACATAAGAGTGGGAATAAGAGAGGGAAGAGATGTGCAATTCGGGACATGCTCAAGCTGACTTACCTCAAACAGTAGACTTAGAAACATACCAGGGGATTCCAATTCAATCCCATCAAGGTGGCATGTACCAATGCCATCTCACTAGTCCAAGTGATCAATTTCTGTTCACAATTGATCGTAATGATAGGACTAAGAACCAAAGGGATCACATAAACAAGAATAGTGTCTGCGAATACTAGCTGATAGAATCAAAATGGGAGAGAATGGTCCAACATGGGAAGTGAGATACACAGCAGACCCATAGAATGGCAAATGTCCTAACAGCACTCTGGCCTCATAATCAGCCCTTAAGGCATGCAGATTCGGCTGAAATGTCCATGAGAGTATTTCAGGCATGGAAAGCCAAGACACTCTGGGGAAAAAAAAAAAACCTAAATGAAAGATCTCCTCAAGTGAGATCCCAGTGGAAAGAATGGGTCATCAAAGAAGGAGGTACCTTTCTCTGAAGGGAGGAGAGAACTTCCACTTTGACCATGGCCTTGTCTAAAAATTATCAGAGTCAGTGAACTCAGGGGGCTTCCATAGTCTTGGCAGCTCATGACAAGAGCCTAGGGTGATTACTGATGCCATAAACAAGAGTGTCAATTTGTTAAGTCAACAACAGGAGTCACTGTGCACTTACTCCTCATGTAGGATCTCTGTTCTTTATGTGCTGTACATTGAGATTTAATGCTATAACTAGTACTCAAACAGTATTTTTCACTTTATGTTTCTGTGTGGGAGCAAACTGTTGAAATCTTTACTTAATATATGCTAAACTGATCTTCTGTATATAAAGAGAATCGAAAATGAATCTTGATGTGAATGGAAGGGGAGAGGGAGTGGGAAAGGGGAGGGTTGGGGGTTGGAGGGACGTTATGGGGGGGAAGCCATTGTAATCAATATTCTGTACTTTGGAAATTTATATTCATTAAATAAAAGTTAAAAAAATTAAAAAAAATTAAAAAATAAAAAAGAATACTTAGTTTCTGGGATTACAAAATAGTTAGGGGTTAAAGTTCTCAGATTAAAATTGTACTTGAGGGATGCATGTTCAGCTTGTGTCTAAGCTCTGGGTTAATCAGGGGTGCTTGTGAACATCCTTTGATTGGTTGATGGTGTCATGTTTTTTAGGGGATTTTTATGATGGCCTGATGGTCTTCCACTGGTCTGACCGTAAAGGAGGAGGGACAGGACAAAATGGAGACAGGATAGGAGCCCATGGCCAGAATAGATTTATTTAAGGAAATAAATTTGGAGAGGTGGCTAAATACCAGAGTGCACACAGGGCAAACACATGGTAGAGACCCTGGTCTTCCTGCAGGCTGGAACTTACATAGCTTCTGGGTGGCTAAGAGATATTCGAGTTGAGGGGTGGGTGGGTTTGAGCTGGTTGAAAAACATGATCAGAGAAGATGTCCCTATGAAGCAGTACCAGGGGCAGAAAACTGAAATAAATCTAAAATTTTTGTCCTTGCTCCATCTCCAGGGGTTGCGGGGGTTTACATACACTAAACTTGGAATTTCTCTGCCTGACCCATAATTTCCCTAAACAACTAGCCCCCTCCAGAGGACACTGGCCAACAAGAACAAGGTTTTATCTACGGGGGAAACAAATAACTTTTTATGTCTGGTGATTAGAACCCTGTAGGGTCAACTATAACACTCCCTGACTTTAGTGAATTCCGTTTGATAAAAGACAGGCAAGTACATTTTCTATTAAGGGAGACAGTAGAGGTTGGATCCTTCCTTTACATCATAAAAGTTTGGTCTCAGGATTAGAGGCAGTGAATCGTATAGTTTTAAAGTTAAGTGTGGGGGCTGGCGCCATGGCTCACTTGGCTAATCCTCCGCGTTCAGTGCCGGTATCCCATACGGACTTTGGGTTCTAGTCGTGGTTGCTCCTCTTCCAGTCCAGCTCTCTGCTGTGGCCCAGGAAGGCAGTGGAGGATGGCCCAAATGCTTGGGTACCTGCACCCGTGTGGGAGACCAGGAGGAAGCACCTGACTCCTGGCTTCGAATCGGTGCATCACGCTGGTCTTGGCGGCCATGTGGAGGGTGAACCAACGGAAGGAAGACCTTTCTCTCTGTTTCTCTCTTTCTCACTGTCTAACTCTGCCTGTCAAAAAAAGTAAAAAGTATCAATATTTAAAATTATGTGTGAGCACTGCATAATCAGCTTGTATATGTGAGCCTCTGACTGGTACAAAGTGATTGTAGCCTTTTCATAAGTAAGCAATAGAGGTGAGTGTGCTTGTTTTACACTGACAAAGGTAGGCTCTAGCCTCTCTGGATCTAAGGGTAGATTGGATATTATCTGTAAGATTAGGGCCTGTGAGTTCCTGTTGAGCTCTCAGAATATGGACTTACAGACTCTCATTCAGATGTTCACCACCAAGTCTTTTTATTTTTATTTTTATTTTATTTTATTTTTTTTGACAGGCAGAGTGGACAGTGAGAGAGAGAGACAGAGAGAAAGGGCTTCCTTTTTCCATTGGTTCACCCTCCAATGGCAGCTGCAGCTGGCGCACCACACTGATCCGAAGCCAGGAGCCAGGTGCTTATCCTGGTCTCCCATGTGGGTGCAGGGCCCAAGGACTTGGGCCATCCTCCACTGTACTCCCTGGCCACAGCAGAGAGCTGGCCTGGAAGAGGGGCAACCGGGACAGAATCCGGCACCCTGACCGGGACTAGAACCCGGTGTGCTGGCGCCGCAAGGCGGAGGATTAGCCTATTGAGCCACAGCGCTGGCCACCAAGTCTTTAACATTAGGAGTCTTAAAGGAATTCACCCCTGCCTTCACTCCCATGTTGCTCCTTAACTTAGTTAATCTTTACACAGGAAGAGATATTGGGACCTAATGAAGCATACATCAAAAGCATTAGGTGTAGGGTTTAGCTGCAGTCCCCCTTTTTGCTTGTAATTCATCAGTCTTGAGGTATACCAAGGCAATTATCATTCCAGCAATTTCTTACTGAAAAGGGCACAGTAGGGATTTTCCAAAATGGAGGAGAGAAAGTTATGGATATTTCTTTTCTGAGAAAATCTTCATCTCAGGCTTGACTAAGGAAATTCTACAGAGCATTGAAACTGAGAGCCCAAACAATATCTTGAAGGTGGTTGCTAGATATACAGTTAGACCCCTTAGGCCGGCGCCGTGGCTCAACAGGGTAATCCTCCACCTAGCGGTGCCGGCACACCCGGTTCTAGTCCCGGTTGGGGCGCTGGATTCTGTCCCAGTTGCCCCTCTTCCAGGCCAGCTCTCTGCTGTGGCCAGGAAGTACAGTGGAGGATGGCCCAAGTCCTTGGGCCCTGCACCCCATGGGAGACCAGGAGAAGCACCTGGCTCCTGGCTTTGGATCAGCGCGGTGCGCCGGCCGCAGCGGCCATTGGAGGGTGAACCAACGGCAAAGGAAGCCCTTTCTCTCTGTCTCTCTCTCTCACTGTCTACTCTGCCTGTCAAAAAAAAAAAAAAAAAGAAAAAAAAAAAGATATATAGTTAGACCCCATCTAGCCTCCCACCCTTAGTTTAAAGTGCCTTGTCCTGCATTTTGATAGCACTATAATTAGCTCACTGTACAGGATAAGAGGTACAGCCAGCCCTAAAAAGTGATAATCACAAGACTCATGAGCTCATTTGCATCTTCAATAGATAACAGCTTGATGACCAGTATTGTTCCAAGGGCTTTTATTTAACCGCCTTCCAAGTTCTGGCAGGCGAATTCCAGGTCCAAGGAAGAAAGTGCTGAAATCTGCTTGCCCATTATAGTAATTCTCTGAAACGTATGGCATTGATGACCTTCCATGAATTTGATCAGGAGCTGAACATGTAATTGAACCAAATAATCATTCTTATTCCAATCAGAAACCTATTGCCTGGCTAAAGGCCAGCATGCAACTGTTTCTTTCCTTTGGTCCCCTTATTCCTTTCTTCCGCTTACTTGTAGCCTCCATTAAAAACTATAAAGCATCCTTACTCAACAGAACAGTAGTTCCGCCACCTCATCTATTGATAGGTTAAAATTTCTCTTTCATTTATCTTCAAATTCTTTTCACATTATTTTGATTTGGCACCATTGACAATGATCAAGCTTTTGATAACATCCTGATGGGGTTTGTGCAGGTGGTTTCTACATGATTTATCTTTTTTTAAAAGATTTACTTATTTATTTGAAAGTCAGAGTTACACAGAGAGAGAGGTGTCTTCCATCCACAGATTCACTCCCCAACTGGCCGCAAGGGCCGGAGCTGAGCCAATCCGAAGCCAGGAGCCAGGATCTTCTTCTGGGTCTTCCACGCAGGTGCAAGGGCCCAAGGACTTGGGCCACCCTCTCTGCTTTCCCAGGCTACAGCAAAGAGCTGGATCTGAAGTGGAGCAGCCAAGAAATGAACTGGTGCCCATAGCGGATGCCGGCACTGCAGGCCGCAGTTTTACCTGCTACGCCACAGTGCCTGCCCCTCCATGACTTATCTTGCTGGTGGAACATCATTTTGCAGCAACAATAAAAAGCCATCAGTATTCCTATACCTAAATGAAGCTAGAAAGATTAGCAGTTTTGCCACCAGGAGCTTTCAATCCCAAACTAAGAGTAGAGACATTGAATAAAGCTCAGTGTGGGGTCAGACATAGCATTTATCTGGGTGAGAATATCCTGGAGAGTCAGGGAAATGTTCCCAGAACTATTGTGCATGTACATCATGTTTTAATGAGGGCATGAATTCCCTCTTAGGTGGCTGTGAGAACACTCAAACCATCTGGTTTTGAACGATGGCCTTCCTCAGTAGAAAAACTTCAGTATTAAACATGGACAATACTCTGTCCTTTTAAATAGCCATGTGGGCATGTAATACAGGCAAAGCATACTTGGGAGTCATTATAAATGGTTCCTTTCTTGCCTTTTCCAATGCATAAAGCATAGCCAAGGGCTGTGAGTTTAGTCCTTTGAGCTGAGGTACCTGGTGATAATGTTTCTGCCTCCAAAGTTGACTGGGAGGCATATCTAAACTTTCAGTTTCCGCAGTTCACGAAGCTTCTTCCATCTATGAAGAGATTTGGATCTGGAGTTTATAAGGGGTTGATCTTGCTGGTATATGCTGTTCAGAAACTTGCAAGTTCTCATGCATAGTTTCCTCAGAGGGATCTGGAGGCAAAGATGGTAGCTAGATTTAAAGATGAGATTGTTTTAGAATAACATTTACTTTATTAAATAATATGGGTTGGTATTTCCCCAAGTGGCCAGAGTGAGTCAGTAACTTCCTTTTTTTCCCAGAAGTGACAGCACACAGTGAGGTGATTGGCCAAGAGTGAACTACCACGTCTCCTGCAGTATATCATAGGTGACTTCTTTTGAACACAGACAGCGTCCAGATTCTTTGAAAAAATATGCCGCCAGATATTTTTATTTTCTTGAGTACAAATAAGTCAAAAAACTTTCTCGGATCAGAGAATCCCAGCGTGAGTGCTATACATAGATTCCAGCATAGGGTTTAAGAATATAAAACATCATATAATGGTTATCTCTCTCTTGAAATGGTCACCCTTCTGTATGTTGGATGGTTCTGTCAAAGTCTTTCATGATAGTTTGTATCAGATGACATGCATAAGAACCCTTCCTTCATAAACTTCAGGCATTATATTTTGGTTTAGGTTTCACAACAGTGAAACTTTTCTATCTCCCTGTGTTTTTTTTTTTTTTTTTTAATCAAAAGCACCACCAATCATCCATGCTGTAGCTAGGTTCTATTTGTCTCTCATTGCCAGGAGGAATCTATCCTGGTTGCTGGTATGGTCTGGTCCCACATTGGTGGGGGGAATGATTAACAATTAAGAGTCAGTGACAAAAAACTATTTTAGCCATATTTGAGCTACAAAGCAGTTTTAGAAGCAGGAATTCTTATAATATCAAGAGTTCGTATAAAATTTATTTCTATCAGTTTTGTGGGCAAGAGTCAACATCTCAAAATGCCAGGACAATATTTTATTGCTGAGGCAACAGGCATAAAGCTCAAAAGGGAAAACAAAGCAAAACTAAGAGTGTGACAAAGTTTTTAATACAATGAACAGAATTATAACCTAAAAGTGCATGTATTATCTTTGACTGCTGGCAAATAGACAGCAAGGACAGTTGGCTTGCTATAGAGTAATCTTGGAGTTAGAAAACCCTCAAAGTCAGTAAAACTAGTCAAGGCAGATGTAAGATTTCTTAAACTATAGTACCTAATATTTTGAGGTTTCAAGATCTACTGAAAATGATTTTATTTACTCTTTGTAAGAATGGGGGCCCTTAATATAAGGCATTTTATGTATATTTTATTTATGTTAATGTTCTGAATTATATTATATTATGAAGAGATCATATTCCTAATGAATATGTGGAAATATTCAAAGCCATTAAAAATGCTCATAAACAGTTTTTGAATTTTGGAAGAATTAAATAGGAAGAAAAAGGAAATGTTTTATCTTTATTTATGAAAACACGCTTTACCAAAATATTACAAATGCCAAAAATACTCAAAAAATTTCTTTAATGTTATAAGACAAAATATTCAGTATAGTAGCAACAATGTTTTTGGGAAAAGACATAGAAATTCACGAATTTCACCAGTCTGTTGAATCTTATGTGATTACTTCTTATCTTATTTGATATCCATTAGCAGTTTCATGAATCTGTCAGCTTGTTTAACTGAGTTCTGGAAATTTTTAGTTAGTCCACTGATCTTTGGCCAGAAACCTATATTTACAAATATTAGTTGGAATATTTTCTGTGACATAGAAGAACCAAAACTGTGGATGACAAAAGACTTAAAATCATTAAAATTTGGATGAGATCTTAGCAATCTACAAAATTTAGTTTTTTTCATTGTATACAGCATATTAGAAAGCACAGCAGTTTTTCAAAAAAAAATTCAATCTTTTTATAGCTCTAGACCTGTGATGGAAGGTAGCAGTCTTCAAGATTTTTGAAAGACCCCTAAGTTACATTTCTCAATAGTATTAAAACTATGAATGATATGGTCCACCAGAAACACCAGACCTCTATAAATGTCATATGATCTCCAGAATATCTGCATTGCATCAACAACAGACACATACACACACACAGAGACACAGAGACACACAGACACACACACACACACAATGTCAAATTTAGTACCATTTCAAAACCTAAAAAATGCCTTGTATACAATTCAAGTACGCTTAATTAGTTGCTGTCTTTACAAGATGAAATATTCATCCTTTGAGGATCTCCAGGGGCCCAACTGGAAATCTCAAAGTCAAGACTTAATTTAGAACTTTGATTTTGAAAAAAAGTCCTGTCAAAAATGTCAGAGGTTTAGAACATTTGGTCAAAATAGGATGCCACATCATAGTGAAATAATAGTCATCCATTCAATCAGGGAGTTTTAATCAGAGCCACAGAGCAAATTTAATCAGTCATAAATTTCATCAGTCTAATATTTCAAAATAAGCAGGCATCCAAAGCAGTTTAACTCTTTTAAGACTCACCCTTTCCCAATAAATCAGAACCTAACAAGCAAAGGAGGGAACACAAGAGAACATTCCCACAAAAAAAGACAACTTTGTGTCCTTAATCAGATTAGCTGCTAAAAGGCAAAGAAAAGCCTCGAAAAGAAAAAGAAAAACTTGATTCATAAACAGTAAAAGCACATGAGCATTTTTAGTGTCAGGTCATACAGAGTCAGGACTAGGGAGGAGAAAAAAGTTTATAGAAGCCAAGTAGAAAGTTTAAGGAAAAAAAAAGGAAAACTATAGTTCAGAAGGTTTTTGAAAAAGCTTTAAAATTAAAGCTCGAAACATCTTGCAGGTATTTACTAACATAACAAAATGTTAAGAAAACCTTGTTGCTTTAATGCAGAGGATCAAATTCTAGCTTATGTCAGTGTACTTTTGATATTAATGCTCAACTTTCAGCAATTCGTAGAAGTAGTTTCCTTCTAATCTCAGCCAACCTAACCTCACATAGGATTCATCTCCACAAACCTTCTACAATCTTCTTATATTCCTTCATTACTTTTATTCATTCTATACTTTTCTCCTTTCTCCTTGTGAAACAGCAGTCATTTTACTTTAAGAGAAAAATTACTTTGTTTCCCTTAAGTAAACATATGTCCATATCACATGGCTTCACTTACAAAATATATGTCTTATTTTCTCACATACAGAATTGTTTTCCATTTTTTTCTAATTTAAATTGTCATATTGATTAGAATTATTTCTCTTAGTAATTTAATTTGTAGTGAAAATTAAGTAAGCAATTTTTAACTATACTATGTCGATAATTTCTAAAAACATATTTACTATTGGGCCCAATGATTTAGAAAAGATTTAAGAAACCAAGACTACATAACTTTATGCTTAGAAACATTTAGACCTGTTGTATTTACCCAATTTATTTTGAATAATTATACTTTAGTTACTTAAGAAACAAATACTAGAAAAACAAGACTATTATTTAAGTCATTTTCTTTCTATAGACAAACTCTAAAACTAAATTGTTATGCTTCATACACAGGAAGGAATGAACATGTATCATCATAACTTCAACTGCATTATTTGTTCTTAAGTCAAGATTACTTTTTTATGATTTTAAGTATCTAACAAAAATAAGAATAACTTTTACTTTTCCAGAAGACTCAATCACAAATGTGGGGAGCAACTCGGACTAGACTGTTACTGGAATTAAGACTTATTCTATGCATCTGCTCTCCCACAATATGGCGCTGAGAAGGGAGTAACAACTTCTACGCAGCTGCCTCTCGCCAACTTGAGTGATGACCTGCAGGAACTGATCCTGCTCCTGATTGGAGGAGAGCAGCGTACTCGGCGTGTGGGTAGCAGAGTTGGGATTGGTGGAAGAGGACTGTAAAGGAGGAGAGAGACAACATGCACCAGGAACATCTGAATGAACACCTGAGCAGCCCCCGAGAGAGCCGGTTGGCGGTGTGCCGCTCCCCCGCGGAAGTGGGGAAAGTGGCAGGGGGAACCGCCCTTCCTCGGAGGTGGAAGGGTCGGTAGCCAACCCGGGAAGAACCAGCAGCAAACCCGGGGAGGGCCGAGCAGATGAAAGAACAGCGCAGGCGTCCTTTGTCGTTCCTCCACAAAGAGGGGGAGCGACAACAAATATGTTAGTAATTCTGAAATTATCTTTATTTTGCTTCTACCAACAAATTTAAAGTTCTCTTTTAGTTTTATTTAAGTCAGATGAACTAAAACCATTTTTGATTAAATTAAATTTCATCTTGTGTGAGTGCTGATTTATCTATTAGCCAATCAAAAAGTGGAATTAATTTACCATATAGATATGTTGGAATGGCAAAAAAGTAGAAATAACAAATACAAATGATAACAGATGTAACAGCTCTCACTCCACAGAAATTGAAAGCACAACACATACAATATGAATCCTAAGATACCATAGAAAAGTAACAGAGGCCAGAGTGCACTTATCCTGGATGCCAGCAGGGGTCAATTAGGTTCTTGACTCCATGTGGGGGAGTCTCTCCACCCACCACTCAACCAAAACTCATTAAGAGCTAATTTAGAACCCACAAAATACTGACCAAGACTTATGAAAATGCCAATGGGAGAGGCAAGGAGGGAGACAAGATTGTTTTTGAGCTTACTCATCCTGAAAGGTAACCAGGTTCCTAAATGAGTTTGTGAAGTTATAAAGCAATCTCTTCAAGAATTTGTTTTTGAGAACTTCTTAATGTTCTTATCAATTTTTTGAGATCTGCTTCTTGCATTTCTTCTAACTCATCATCTTCATAATCTTGAATTGGGGTGTCTTTCATTTGGGGGCATCAAGGTGATTTCCTTGTTTTTATTACCTCGGTTTTTGCGTTTGTTATTTGACATATTGGAGATATTTGGTTTCTTAAGGCAGGCGTCTCTTTCTAGCCATAGAAAGGTAAAATTCAAATTAGCACAGCAGATGTTACCTCAGATCATCATGCACAGATTGGTAGTAACGGCCAACGATGTCTCCTAATTCCAAGTCAAAGTCAAGTCTATTTCTTCAACCCCAAAATTTCCTTGGACCAATGATGCCTGGTCAACAGTCAGTCACTACGGGGCTTCCCTGCGTCTAGCAAACACTCAAAGCAATTGAGGAGCGCTCCCCAGGGTGCTTGCTGACAAGGGCCATGTGTGCCATGGGTGAGATACCCACCTAGGATGGTAGTCTCTTTGTGGTGGTCATTTTGTTATAGAACACCCCCAAAGCAGGATAGAAGAATTGCTGTAATAACTCCAAAACTGTGTCTACTTGCCTGATACTCTGCAATCCAATAACTGACATTAGGATGATGAAGAAAATTAGATGTTTATTGGAAAGCATAGAGAAAGGTTCCACATAGCTATCGCTTAATTCTTAGGCTCTCTGTAGGATTGGAGGAAGTGAATATGGTTTAAAGTGAGGATTTAGCAGTGTAATTAATTCTTGTGTGGACCTCTGGTTGATACACAGTGTGCTTAGCCTTTCTTTGATTGGTCAGTGATAGGGACCAGTGGTTTTGTTTTGCTTTGTTGGAATGGCAAAAGTGGGAAGCATTCTGTCTGGGTCTAAAAGTAGATTGGATATTATTTTGTTTCATCAGGGCCCGTGGGTCCCTGACAAGCTCTCAGGTTAGAAGCTAGTATTGACATGTCACTTATGTTAGCTACTAAAAAAATGCAAACTCTTTATGAGTCAAGGGTTTGGCTCTGATTTTACTTTTGTGCTACTCTCTTAATTTAATGAGTTTTACAGAGGAACTCTAATCTTAGAGATATCAGGGCTTGATAAAATATCTATTAAAGGCATTAGAGGTAGGGTCTCTGCTTTATTAATATATGCTCCTTTTCAGGTTTTTGTAAGCATGTTAATCTGCATCTCAAAATAATGATAAGAAATAAAACCATATACATTGTCAATTTTTAAAAAATCATGAAATTTTGATAAAAATAGAAAAATTTTTGCATCTACGATAAAACATCTATCATGAAAGAAAGATGATGAGTAATCTAAATTAATCACTAAGTAATAATTTGCATACATACCCTTTGTAGTCATTTTTTAGTATTACCTCAAAAGGAAAAATCTTCATAATGGAAGGAATTTGTGTGACTCTTTGAACTATGGATTGGGTCATTTGTTTGATACTGAACAAATTGAGTATCTTTTTTTATAGTCAAGCTAAATACCACGACCCTTACTTCCAATGATGCCTGCACAAGGGATCACTACATATGTTAAATAAGCATAGATAGGCTCATTTAATTCAAGATATTGTTGGAATTAGCTTGATATATTTATCATGATGATATCTGAGACATCTGAAATGGCAAAACTATTTGGTGGTTAGTGACAATTTTTAAAACTTACCAAAATATTTATTAAATTATCTTTAATAAATCACAATATACCTTATGACAATTTTCTAAAATATGGTAGGAAGTCAAAAATATTTGTTGAATTGACCTTTGAATAAATGGGAAAATACACAAGTGATGAATTAAAGTAGATACCCTAAAAGTTCAAACATCACTATTTACTTAAAATATCTCACTTCAATATGTTAACCTCTTGAGGTTTTTCAGTGAGTCAAAAGCAATGGTTAAAACAGTAACTTCTATTATATTTGATGAGATTTTTATAATTACATAAGCAGTAATCTTGAGATAGCTCTCTGCTATGAGAGGTTAGCACGGAAAAGAGAAGTTTTTAAACTAAGGCTGAATTATTTGTTTCCATGGGAGGAAAAGAATCAACACAAAGGGTAAGAGCTCTGTGAGATGAGTAACACCATGCATTTTAAGGAATCAGAATGGCCCACAGTTGAGGGCAGATTATTTTCAAGACTAAATTTCCATTAACATTGCAAGGGATTATAAAAATTGCTTTCCTTTTATTTAAATCTTCGCTGGTCAAGATCACTTCAATGAAAATATTCTATTTAGACCTAGAATGTTCTTTGTGGTGGTATAAGTCATTTAACTGTTAAAATTCTTTTTAAGAAATAGCTGAGAGGCTGGTGCTGTGGTGTAGAGGGTAAAGCTGCCACCTGCAGTGCCAGCATTCCATATGGATGCAGTTTAAGTCCCAGCTGCTCCACTTCCGATCCAGCTATCTGCTATGGCCTGGGGAAGCAGTAGTAGATGGTCCAAGTCCTTGGGTTCCTACACCTGCGTGAAAGACCTGGAAGAAGCTCCTGGTTCCTGCCATTGGATCTGTATAGCTTTGGTCCTTGCGGCCGTCTGGGGAGTGAACCAGTGGATGGAAGACCTCTCTCTCTTCACCTCTCTCTGCCTCTGCCTCTCTGTAACTTTGCCTTTCAAATAAATCAATTGATAAATAAATCTTAAAAAAGAAAAAGAAATAGCTGAATTAGTAATCTCCCTTAATTGAGGAAAATATTTAGACTGTGATTTATTTGGGTCAACAGAAAAGACTAATTGGTAACTTAATCAACACTTTGCCATGTGAATGTGACTTTACTTTCAATAGGAAGATATTTTAATGAAATTTTTAGCAATAACCTAAAAGTATTACTTTCCCCACTCTTTTCTACATGCTATTCTAAGCACATCAGTGATTATTGTGATGTAGTCATTAATCAGTAAAAATATGATGCAATTTGTATCTATGTATTTATGTTCATCATAAAACCCTTAAATATTATGATAACAAGAGAGATGAAAGGCATTTACAAGATGTGGCACATAGTATATGTATAATGAGGGCTCAGATATTGAAATGCAAGTAAAGTATAACCTAATCCTTGCAGGGGGTTCAACAAGATGCTAGGCAGTAATGCTAACTATTTTGCATATGGCATTACCAAGCAACTTCACAGCAACCCTTGCTAAGCAATAAGTGCTGCTTCCTTTCTAATCACATAAGGAAGAGGAATCATTTGTAGGGCATACCATTTTATTTCCAATTATGTAAATATTTTGACAAGAAGGTAAATGGAAGCCAATCTTAAACTCAGAAAGTCTGACTCCCTCTTCTAACCACTACACATAGTGAAAAACAGTGCTCAGAAACCTCTTGAAACAAAAAGAAGAGTTGTTGTTGTAATGGTAAATGATTGTAGATGAGATTACAAAATTTCACACATTTTGTGATGATACCCAAAACTTCAAAGACTCACTTTTGGTGGTATGCGCTCTTCTCTTTTGTGTTACTTTATGGACAAAATCAAGAAGCAGTGCTACTGGCATAATTATACACACTGTCATCCTCTTTGATCCATTTCAAAGTTGGGAAAGTATCAAAATGGGGAGTGATTTCTATCACCCCATAAAAATCATATGTCCCCAGAATTGAAGTAAAGGGTACTATAAAGCATTTAAAAGCAATCATAAACATACAATTATATCATTATGACTAAATATTGCCTAAGCATAGAAATAAACACATATTTTCAAGTCAATAATATAAGATTATCATATTTCTACCTACAGATATGTATCTTTCAGATTTATGATTAATACGGGAAAAACAGAAGCCATTTCTTTAAACAAATAAACCAGATAGTCTTTTCAGTCCTTTCAATGAAAGAAATGTTAGCTTAAAATATTTTTTTCTTGAGGACATGCTGTAATTTATTTCTTCTTAAATACTCTATAAAATAACATCCCATATACACTACAGATTTGCACTTTCAGAAAACTAAAAAGAGCACACCAAATTCATACAACAGATGTACTCAAAACATGCATATCAAAGCTTTCACTGAATTCATGTCAAAAATACAAGAAAAAAGACATCTTAGTATCTTAGGATGTACAATATAGTCCATTTGAGATGGTATACAAAGGCTTAGAAAACCACTCAAAACTGCAATATATTATAAAACTTCAAAGGACAAGAAAAAAGCATGTAAATGGTTTTGTTTTCCTTTGTTCTTGCATTCTTGAGTTGTGGAACAGGAACTTACTGAGTTCCATCAAGATTGATGTCTGAAAATCACTGAAATAATAGCGTTTCCCAAAATCTTAAAGAAAAGACCTTTATTCTCCTATGCCAGACGTTATCATCAGTTCCCTAGAGCTTACATGAAGTATACGGATATACCTCATGTGGACAACAGAGTGCTAGCCTCTTAATAAAACTGAATTATTTGCCAGCATTTAAAGTGAGGATATTTCTGAATTTTCAATTTCTCATGACAAACTAGGTGATCAATTAACTCCAATCTTTCAATGACTGGAGCTGAAGAGCAGTTGTTTCTTCTTTACTCCTTTCCACAGCCTGCCTTACCTCTTCCTACTATTTGACTTGTTCTTCCAAACATTTGAATTTACATTGCTTGCCCTTACTCAAGTTCTGTCATCTAATCACATTTGTATTCATAGTGCACCTCTTCCCATGAAGTTTAAACTCAAGCAATTTTCTCATCATCTCAATTTCAGCTCATATTTATTCCTTATTTTCGCTTCCAATTTATTACAGAGTCTACAAGTGTATAAGACATATCACCACTGACATTATACAGGACTGAGAGCTTCATACTCAACAGAGTTAGGTTCTACACAGAGAGAAGAGGAGAGGGAGGAGGGAAGGGAAGGGAAGAGAGGAGAAAATGGGAAGGGGAGGGGAGGGGAGAAGAGGGGAGAGAAGGGAAAGGAAGGGAAGGAAAGGGAAGGAGAGGGGAGGGGAGGGAAGGGAGGGGAAAAGAGAAGAGGACTAACTACCATAAGGAGGACCACAGATTTCAAACAGATCATATTTATACATGCAAACAAATATTTCTGTATCTATAACTCTGTGCAAAGAATCATACTGGCCAGTGGGGATGTTATAGTGAGAAAAAACTTGACATGACTCCTAAACCTAACCTCATGGAATTAATAGTCTATTGAAGCAAATAGAGACAGACATTTAGAAAACAGTAACAAGCATCCTGAGTGTTGTGAATAACAGATTGCACAGTGCAATGGCAGTACTTGGAGAATCTAATGCAGGAGAGAATAGCTTCCCTAAGAAAGTCAGTTTTGTTCTATTCCCAGAAAATCAGTAAGTATGGATTCGGTTAAGGGAAGGGCAGTTGAAGGAAGTGGGAGTAGAGTCACCGTGGAAATGGAAGAGTAGGTTGGATTTAGGGAAAAGTTTCTGACAAAGACTGAGCTGCAGGCAAGACCAACATGACTAAGCAGGGGGCAAGATATAAGAAGTCACATTGAAGAGCTGCAGAGATGGAAACTACATTATAAACAATATAAGACTCTTATAAATACATTCTGGATTTAGGGCATTTTTTAGTTGTAGTATGCTAGCAAAGTTTAATGAGAAATAATGAAGAGAGATTACCAGACAGATCAGTAAAGAACTAAGAGTCCAGTCTGCATTCAGACTGGAGTTTTTATGGACGTTGGGTGTAGACCTCCTTTCTCCTCCCCCATACCCTTTCTGAAATATTGCTAGGTGGAGGGATTTCTGGGTGTGGAATCCCTCCCAGAACTTCATAAGCTTCCAAGGACTTCTTCCTTGTTCCATCACACAGAAATTCCCATTTCTCTCTAGCCTCTCACACACACATAGGCTCAGGTCTGCCTAGCTACCTTTACATTCATTCCCTCTTCAAGAGAAGTAACCCATAATCTTATGGGGAGAACATGGATAAAGGTCTATCTTTTGTATTTTCTTCAGAGCTGTCATATGGATGTAGAGCTGGTTACGGCTATTCTTTTCTTGCTAACTCTCCTATTGTGTTCAGAGTTTGCCTGGACAATGATGGTCATGTACAGTCCAGAGGACTAGCCATGTCATCCTAAGAGATAGACTGGAAACCCTGTCTTATGACCAATTGGAGCTAAATGGCTTATACTCTATTAGAGACAAAATGGAGGAGAGCATTAAAGTTGTATGGTCCAAAAAGAAGCAGCAAGAGGATGGAAGCTATAGGACTAAACAGGGGCAAAAGTCAGAATTTCCATGACCAGATGTTAGGCCAAAAATTCCATTCTGTGTATTCAGCCTGGTTCTAGAGTTGTCTGTCTGGCTTTACCAAAAAATGGTGAACATGGTTTTTTACCTTTCCAGACTGATTGACCTCTCACTAAAAAACATTTTTAGACACAGATATCCCCTTGGGTGCCAGTTAGTATTTCTAACTGCTTGCCTGTTTTGAAGGACTAGGTTTAGGGATCCTAGTGCAGGGTTCTCAGTCATGACAGCCTTGAACTGGGCAAAGGTTGTGTTCAGTTCTTTCATAAAGCAGGGGCTGTGCTCTAACTTACTCTTTTATTTTTTATTTTATATATATATATATATATATACTTTTTTTTGACAGGCAGAGTTAGACAGTGAGAGAGAGACAGAGAGAAAGGTCTTCCTTTTTCCATTGGTTCACTCCCCAAGTGGCTGCCGCCACGTCCGGCGCACAGGGGCCTGCATGCTGTGCTGATCCGAAGGCAGGAGCCAGGTGCTTCCTGCCTGGTCTCCCATGGGGTGCAGGGCCCAAGGACCTGGGCCATCCTCCACTGCACTCCCAGGCCACAGCAGAGAGCTGGACAGGAAGAGGAGCAATAAGGACAGAATTCGGTGCCCCACCAGGACTAGAACCTGGGGTGCCAGTGCCACAGGGGGAGGATTATCCCAGTGAGCCACAGCGCTGGCCCTAACTTACTCTTAAAAGCCTGATACAGAGCTTCTTACAGGAACTTCGCTATTTTCCTTTACCTAGGGCTCCATAACCTATTAGTTGGGGATGTGTTGCAGTGGATTTGTTTCTGAGAGGACGAGCGTGGTAGGGGCAAGAGGCATGGAGTCACCACACAAACCCCAGGAGTCAGGTGAAAGCAGGCCTGAGGCAAGCAGCCTGCAGACTCATTTATTTCAGCTGTTACAGCTGCTTATATAGCCAAGGCAGCCAATCTGGTCAAGGGGCAATCTATTCCCTAACCAATCACAGCCCGTTGCCAGGCAGTTTCTGAAGCTATCCAATCACGGCCTGTTGCCATCCTCACCCAGTGAGAATCCCCACATCTGTGGCAGTCCCCAGGCACCCCAGGCTCTCAGGGCAGCTACTAGACCCCATCCCACCCGCACATTTGCCATAAATCTAGGAGTGGACACAAAATTCAGGCCCTGGATTTCAACACCTGTAAAAAGGCTTCTGCTAACCAAGGGTCACGGATATGCTTGTGTCTTCCCAGAGAATGCAGAACAGCCCATTTGGGTACCAGCCAGAAACATCAAGCCTGCAACTGACAGCCAACCAGAACCAGCTGAACAAGATTGAGAGTCTGCCTTGTTAGCAGACGCACCTGTCCTATCATCCTACCCTGAGAAACTGCCCATAGCCACATCCATTACTGCTTTATACCCCACTAGCTCTGGTCAGCCACTTAAATGGCCCACAGCCTGCGTGTGGTCATGCCATTCCTGATTACCACTGTTCCTCATTCCTACCACCATCTGAGCAAGCTCTCCTGTGGTCTCCTGTTTTGAGTGCCAGTTAGTCAATGATGGGTAAGATCCCCTAGGGGACAACCTAAGACAGGCACAGTTGCATACAGAGACCACGTGGAAACAGGGTCAACAATGGTATGGCCAAGAATCATGCCTCCCGTTGCTCAAAAATAAAAGAAAAGGGGGAAATGTGGTGGAATGAGAAGGTGAAAAGGTCATGAGAAGGTGAGAAGGTCATGCCAAGATGGCCACAGACAACAGAAACTGCCTGGCAACAGGCCGTAATTGGATGGCTTTGGAAACCACATGACAACAGAGCCTGACTGACAACAGGCTGTGATTTGATGGTTTCAGAAACTGCCTGGCAACAGGGATGTATTAAAGTTGTAGGAACATGGGATGTATTCTCTCTGGGGAGCAATTTCCGTTCCCCAGGTCAGAATGAGCCCCAAATAGTTTATTTCTTTTTTTCTTTTTTTCTTTTTTTCTTTCTTTTTTTTTGATAGGCAGAGTTAGACAGAGAGAGAAATAGAGAGAAAGGTCTTCCTTCCATTGGTTCACACCCCAAATGGCCGCTACGGCCAGAGTGCTGTGCTGTTCTGAAGCCAGGAGCCAGTGCTTCCTGCCTGGTCTCCCATGTGGGTGCAGGGCCCAAGCACTTGAGCCATCCTCCACTACCTTCCTGGGCCACAGCAGAGAGCTGGACTGGTAGAGGAGCAACCGGGACAGAACTGTCATCCTTGTAAGACATGTTGTGCTTTCTCTTGGATACCCAGTATCCAGGTTCTGCTAGAGCCTAAAATTGGAGTCTCCAGTGGGAAGCAGACTACAAACTATCTACATTTTAAATAATCTCTCCACCTCCATCAAGAGATTGATCCTTTAGGTCCTCAACCAAGAAACTGTCCAAATAGGTGGGAGCTGTCTGTAAATCCTTATTAGGTAGTACTGTCCAAGTGAGTTGTCCTATACCAGTCAATGGATTTTCAAAAGCAAAAAAGGGCTCGCTTTCTGATTCTAGAAGTATGCAGAAAATGGCATCATTAAGTTCTAGTATGGAAAAGAAACACGGTTTTGGGTATCAGGGTCAGGAGAGTATAAGGATTGGGTACTACTGGATGGAGCGTGACCATTGCCACATTAATGAGCTTCAGGCCTTGGACCAGTCTCCATTTATCTAGGCCCTTTTTGGCTCCCCTAATGGATGAGTTGTAGGGGCAGACATATTCCTTAAGTATTCCCTGTTCAATAGGCTTTAAACTTCTTTGTATGGGTATAATTTTTAAGACAAATAGAAATCTGTTAAAGAATTTCAAATGCATGATAAATATTATCATATTGATTTATGTTTATTGTTTGGGGGCTTTAAAATGTTTGATTTTGTGATAATTGTTACAACGACTTTAAAAAGTAATGTAAGAACAAACAAACCACTTAAGAGATGGGCCCAGGACCTCAATAGACATTTTTCAAAAGAGGAAATCCAAATGGCCAACAGACACATGAAAAAATGTTCAGGATCACTAGCAATCAGGGAAATGCAATCTACTTACTCCTCATGTGGGATCTGTCCTTAATGTGTTGTCCAAAGTGAAGTAATGCTATAACTAGTACTGAAACAGTATTTTACACTTTGTGTTTCTGTGCGGGTGCAAATTGATGAAATCTTTACTTAATATATACTAAATAGATCTTCTGTATATAAAGATAATTGAAAATGAATCTTGATGTGAATGGAAAAGGAAAGGGAGTGGGAGATGGGAGGGGTGCGAGTGGGAGGGAAGTTATGGGGGGGGGGAGCCATTGTACTCCATAAACTGTACTTCGGAAATTTATATTCACTAAATAAAAGTTAAAAAAAAAAACACAATGAGGTTTCACCTCACCCCAGTGAGAATGACTCACATTCAGAAATCTACCAACAACAGATGCTGGCGAGGATGTGGGGAAAAAGGGACACTAACCCACTGTTGGTGGGAATGCAAACTGCTCAAGCCACTATGGAAGTCAGTCTGGAGATTCCTCAGAAATCTGAATATAACCCTACCATTCAACCCAGCCATCCTACTCCTTGGAATTTACCCAAAGGAAATTAAATTGGTAAACACAAAAGCTGTCTGCACCTTAATGTTTATCACAGCTCAATTCACAATAGCTAAGATCAGGAACCAACCCAAATGCCCATCAACAGTAGACTGGGTAAAGAAATTATGGGACATGTACTGTATAGAATACTATACAGCAATAAAAAAAATGAAATCCGGTCATTTGCAACAAAATGGAGGAACCTGGAAAACATCATTCTGAGTGAAATAAGCCAGTCCCAAAGGGACAAATATCATATGTTCTCCCTGATTGGTGACAACTAACCGAGCATCAAAAAGGAAACCTGGTAAAGTTAAATGGACAATATGAGAAACAATGACTTGATCAGCCCTTATCATCACTGTTGATGTACAATTTAATACTATACCCTTGTAGCATTTTTGTTTGTTCTACTTAATACCATTGGTTGAGCTATGTAATTAACACACAATTATTCTTAGGTGTTTAAAGTTAACTGAAAAGTGATCTCTATTAAATATAAGAGTGGGAATAAAAGAGGGTGGAGATGTACAATTTGGGACATGCTCAAGCTGACTTCCCCCAAGTGGTGGAGTTAGAAATGTGCCAGGGGATTCCAATACAATCCCATCAAGGTTGCATGTACCAATGCCACCTCACTAGTCCAAGTGATCAATTTCAGATCACAATAGACCATAATGATAGGACTAAGAGTCAAAGGGATCACACAAACAAGACTAGTGTCTGCTAATACTAACTGATAGAATCAAAAAGGGAGAGAACGATCCAACATGGGAAGCAGGATACACAGCAGACTCATAGAATGTCAGTTGTCCTAAATAGCACTCTGGCCTCGGAATCAGCCCTTAAGGCATTCGGATCTGGCTGAAGAGTCCATGAGAGTATTTCAGGCATGGAAAGCCAAGACACTCCGGCAAAATAAATAAATAAATAAATAAAATAAAATTTAAAAAAGGACCTAAATGAAAGATCTCTGTGAGTGAGATCCCAGTGGAAAGGATGGGCCATCAAAGAAGGAGGTACCTTTCTCTGAATGGGAGGAGAGAACTTCCACTTTGACTGTGGCCTTGTCGAAATAAGATCAAAAATGGCAAGCTCAGGGGGCTTCCATGTCCTTGGCAATTCATGACTAGAGCCTGGGGAGATTGCTGACACCTTAAACAAGAGCGTCAATTTGTTAAGTCAACAATAGGAGTCACTGTGTACTTACTCCCCATGTAGGATCTCTGTCCTTAATGTGTAGTTCAATGTGAATTAATGATATGACTAGTGCTCAAAAAGTATTTGACACTGTGTGTTCTGTGTGGGTGGAAACTGATGAAATCTTTATTTAATATATACTAAATTGATCTTCTGTATATAAAGATAATTGAAAATGAATCTTGATATGAATGGAATGGGAGAGGGAGCGGGAGATGGGAGGGGTGTGGGTGGGAGGGAAGTTATGGGGGAGAAAAAGCCATTGTACTCCATAAACTGTACTTTGGAAATTTATATTCACTAAATAGAAGTTAAAAAAAAAAAGAGAATAGGAGAGGGAGGAGGAAGAGGGATGGTAGTGTGGGTGGGAGGGTGGGTATGGTGGGAAGAATAACTATGTTCCTGAAGTTGTATTTATGAAATGCATGAAGTTTGTATTCATTAAATAAAGGTTTCTTTAGGAAGAAATTTTTAAAAAAAGTAATGTAGGAAAGGAATATGATTAGTAAAAGACAAATTTGACAGAATGAAATTAATATGGATGTTTCTACAGTGAATCAGGTAAAGTAGGTAAATTTTTTATTCCATCCTTCTTTTTGGGGGACCACTCCATTCTTCATTCCTAATCTATGTGGTATGGATAGAGCTAACTCCAGTTTTTCCATCCTGGGGCTGCAGTTCCAAAGTAGCTACCTTTCTCATTCCTGTATTGGTACTGGAGTTAATAATAAATTCAAACCATCTCATTTTAAAAGGCTGGTATGGATGCTGAAGAAAAAAAAGGTCTGACCTCTTCGGAGAAAGCTGATACTAAGGATCATGTTAAGTCTGAGCTCCTGGGGAATCTGCTGTAGCAGGAAAAGCATACCTAAAAGCTGACCCAGCAGAATGTAGAGATAAATGATATTTTACATTTCTGTTGCTGGAAACTACAAGCTTCTGAATATGAAGTTAAGAGAGAGATAAGGGTGATTTTGACTAGTGTGGTGGTGGAGAGAGTGAAGAATAAAAAAGAAACAATGTACTACACATTTAGTTACAGTGTGGTTCAAGAGTCTGATAGTTAAATACCTTCGCTCGAGTTTAAGATAAATGCACTTATGTGAGCATACTTATCACATGCAAGATAAATGCAAAGCATATTTGTTGAATTTTATCTGAAGTATAAGAAAATGGTTGTTTAGACTGATTTTTTCACCCAATTTCTGGCAAACAGACATAAAAAGAATGCCTAGCCCTAGTTTTCTAAGGTACAGAAAGCATTCGCTGTTTCATTTCCTACTTTGCTGCCTTTCAGGGCAGCTCTGAAGTAGTGCACTGCCCAGGTGGCTGAACCAAGTGACACTTCTGGATTTGTTCTATATATAGACATTCCCAAGGCAGGATGCTTCTTAACTGTGATCTCCTTGGATTGGCAATCACCCTCTGTTGATCCTGAAATTATGAATTCAGTGAGTGCATATAGTAACAATTTACATTCTTGAGTAGTATCAGTATTCAAACTGATAACTTTTCCAGGAATAAGGAAAAGCACAGAAAGATTTTAAAGTAGACTCAATAGCCAAGATCTAGGTTGAAGGCAATTTTATTATCAACAACTCTGTGCTTGCTCTAACACATGTTTAAAGAATGATTACATGGGAAATAAGCCAAATGGTACCCAAGTGTACCAATCAAAGCTATTTAAATTTTCTTTTGTTTTAGGGCTTGATATTTCCAAGGACATCACATTAGGAGAGTGTTTTCTACTGAATTAAGTGTCACAGCTCTCATTCTCATTTACCTAAGCCCTGATGGAACTTTTCAGAGGTTGCTGATTGGTTGTAAACATGGTTTTTCTTCAGTATCAGGGAACTACACTTTAACTCTTATCCACCTACTTGGGGAAATGCTCTCATCCTGCAGTTTCTGTGGCCCTTAACTTTGCTGATTTTCCTGCATTGCTAATGCTGCACTTCTCAGTTTCTGTAAGCCTTATGATTCTGTGGGACACAGGGTTCTGTTTGAAGCAAAATATTCCTTATTTGTTACATGCATTTCTCCCCCACTTTATTACAAGCCCCTATTTCTCGCTAACAAATGAGTAACTCCTGAATACATATCTTTCTATCGTGTTAAACTTCATATCTGCAAAATAAATTAATAAGTTATCTTTCTAAATATGCTGTTATCTAATTTGCTTTGAAATAAATTGAGGCATAGACAAACACTGTCCATTTTAGTACTAAAATGAAAAAGAAGGGGCAGGTTTTATATGCCACAGGGAAGGTAGGCAGCATATATAGTGGTGCTTGGATTTGCATCCAAATCCTAGCTCCTGCCAATGAGTACCCTGGGAGGCAACAGGTGATTGTTCTAGTAGTTGGTTATCTGCCAATCACAGAGAGACCCCGATTGAGGTTCTAGTCCCTGACCACTGACTTGTCTATCATGGACATTTGGGGAAAGAATTAACAGATGGGCTATTGTGTCTGAGTATCTCCACCTTTCTAATAAAATTACTTCTTGCTAATTGAAATTCCTTTGTAAAACAGGGATGTTTTTGAAAATTTTATTTTCATAAATGTGGTTAATATTATAAATTATTTTCAGAAAGACATCCTATTCTCATTCATATTAAACTATAGTTTAGGAAAAGAGAAAAGATTCATCTGCTATTTTTTCCCACCTTGATTTTATAGACTAATAACATATTTTTATAATTAGTTCGATATAATGACAAAAATATTAATATGCCAACCATTTTCTAAAAGTTGATTTCCAGTGTCCAGTATAATTTATTTTCATCAGCATGCAAATGGGAGGTATTCTTCCAGCTGGTTCCCATTACTATGTGCTGTTTTGTATTTGTTTTGAGGAGAGTTAATATTATTTGATACATTCAATTTCACACTAAGCCATATATTTAAATGAAGCTACTTTAATTTTCATGATTACATCATGTGGTAGCTATAAGATATTGTGTCAGCATTTAAATCAGGTCATGTTTACCCCAAGCAGACATTTCCACCACATCAAGTTGGTATTTTAATAATTAAGATGGGTTTCAGATAATGTGCAACATAGTTTCTTTTCTCTTTTAAATGTAATAAGATGTGTGGTGCCAATGCTGTGGCACAGCCCGTAAAGCTGTCACCTGCAGTGCTGGCATCCCATATGGGCACTTGTTTGAGTCCTAGCTGCTCTACTTCGATCCAGCTCTCTGCTATGGTCTGGGAAAGCAGTGAAAGGTTGTTCAGGTCCTGGAACCACTGCTCAGGTTCTTGGGCAACTGCACTTGTTGGGAGACCCGGAGGAAGCTCCTGGTTCATGCCTTTGGAAAGGCACAGCTCCAGCCATTGCACATTGCAGCCATCTGGGGAGTGAACCGTCGGATGGAAGACATTCTCTCTCTCTCTCTCTCTCTCTCTCTCTCTCTCTCTCTCTCCATCTGCCTCTCTGTAACTCTGCCTTTCAAATAAATAAATAAATTTTTAAAGAAATTTAATAAGATGTGTTTCAGAAATGTGCAACAAAGTATGTTTTCTTTTATAAACATGTTATTATATATATGGAATATTGAAATATATTTTATTTTTCTATTTGACTTCCAATTTCTAACTTTGCATAGACCAGAATTAAGCACCCCAAGCAATGCAAAACAAATCTGCAAAAATCCACAAAGATGGCCGGCACCACAACTCACTGGGCTAGTCCTTTGCCTGCGGCACTGGCACCCCGGGTTCTACTCCCTGTTGGGGCGCCAGACTCTGTCCCAGTAGCTCCTCTTCCAGTCCAGCTCTCTGCTGTGGTCCGAGAAGGCAGTGGAGGATGGCCCAAGTGCTTGGGCCCTGCACCCCATGGGAGACCAGGAGAAGCACCTGGCTCCTGGCTTTGGATTGGAGCCACGCGCCAGCTGCAGCGCACTGGCTGTAGCAGCCATTTGGGGGGTGAACCAATGGAAAAATTAAGACCTTTCTCTCTGTCTCTTTCTCTCTGTCTAACTCTGCCTGTCAAACAAAATAAAATAAAAAAATAAAATAAAATAAAATAAAATAAAACACAAAGAGCTACTTAAGGTTTCGAAGTACAGTGAACACTAGAGACCGGAGAGGGGGTTTAAGGACTGAATGTATTCTTTTAGCATAGATTAACAGAATGCCAATCTAACACACTGGGAACTACAATTTCAAAATACTTTTTTCCCTCTTTTTACAAGAAATGTTGACCAAAATCATCTAATTTCTTATTATACTTTTTTAAAATTTTGTTTAAGGAATATAACTTCATGAATTTAATATAAGGTACTATAAACTAAAAGAAGTCAGAAAATTTATTATGGAAGACTCATTATCAAAGGAAAAAATCATGGATTTTCTGCAGTTTAGTTGGCTCAAGAGTTGGTTCCATCATTATAAATATTTAATGATCATCACATCTAAACAATTTCATTGATTCTCCATTGCAAAAAGTGAAGCCTTTCTTACTCCACTCTTACTCTGTTGTTCTCCAAATCAGTTTAATAAAGTGCATAAAATTTTAATTTATTATTTTGATTATCTTTGAGACCCAGATTATATTTTTATCTGTTTCTATTCTAGTAACTTTAAACAGTAGTTTCTAAACTCTCCTATGAAATATAAGAATATTATACATCTATACTTCTATGTTCTTTTTTTATTCTTACATCAGCATTGTTTCTACACTTCTATTTTGTATCACAAGATTGCAAAAATAGTCTAGTCTACATTAAGATATATGCTACTCATTTTTAAACCATCAAGTGACTCTGAGTGTGTAAAATTGGTAAAAAATCATTTAATTTTAATCACTATAAATTTAAACATGATAGGAAATATAAATATATTAAAAGTTAAAACAGTATTCCAAGATGGTGGAATAGGGATGGTGTTTACGGTTCCTGTCTAAGGGAAGATAGTTAAAAAATAAAAAAAAAAAAAGTGAAGAGCATACAATCTCAGGGAAGAGTTACAGAGAAAACTGCAGAGGAAACACTATGCAAGTTAGAGGGACACTATGGATCTACGTGGAGGGTGTGGACATGCAGCACCAACATGGACACAGCACAGGACTCCATCAGCCAAGAGCCTCAGCAATCAGCTTTTGGAGTGTGGGGTGAGACCAGATTGCAGAAGCCCAAGCCACTGGTGATAAAGTTGTGGGAAGAGCTTGGTATATGTCCAGCTTGGAGAACTGTGGGGAACAGTGTACCTGCCAACCTAGAGGGAACAAAAAATGGGGGATATGCTTCCCTCTCCCCAACCACTTGGCACTGGCATCTTGTAACTAGCTGATAGGGTGGGTGCCATTTTGGACGTATATGACAGCTGTGCCACCTTGTGTCCTTGTGACCAGCAATCAGCAAAGAGGAGACTCCTGAGTCTGTCTGGGCAAATTGACAGGATGCTGGGTGCTTGTTACTGTGGGAGCCTTGTGTGATGGAACTATTAAAACACTGTGGCTGTGTGGGAGGGCACAGAATGTAGCTAGGTCTCAGGACAGTCACTGTGGGCAGCTCCATATGCTCAAGGCTCCCTGATTGCATGGTGAGGCTCATTGCTACAGGATCCTTTGCAGTCCTGAGGACTGCACAGATCCTTTGTGTGGTTTTTGTGCCAGCACAGCTGAATATAGCACCTACTGGGGCTAGTGCCCAGGCGTCTATCTCTTTGGAGGAGAGGAGGTGAATGTGAGACTAAGCTAACAGAACTGATCAACTCTCTTTTCTGATTAAAAAAAAAAAATTACCATGCCCAACTTGAGTGTTCCCTTGGACACTCTCTTCACCCTGGAGCACTGAGCTGAACTCCCAGTCCACACCCAGAACAGGCCTCTGAGTATTCACTGAAAGAACAATACTCCACTAATCCACAGAGGAATAACCGAAAGATGAAAGCCATAATAGGGGGAAAAATAGTCAACAAGTATCTACATAAATGTCTAAAAACAAATTCAGAAATTCAAGAAACAGAAATAAAGAAGACAACATGATGCCCCCAAAGGAGCACAACACATTAATACTAGAATATGAAGATGAAGAGATTGAGCAAGTGCTGGAAACAGAATTCAAAAAAATGATCATAGGATTACTTAGAAATAATCAGAAGCAAATCCACAAATTAAAGAAATACATACAAGATATAAATGAAAAAGATTCCCATGAAATTAAGATTTTAAAGAGAAATCAAAATGAAGTATTAGAAATGAAGAATTCAATAGATTAAATAAAAATGTGGTGGAAAGCCTCAACAACAGACTCTGAAACAGAAGAAAGAATAGCCGAGTTAGAAGACAAATCTCTGGAATTTTTACAGTCAGAGCAAAAAAGAAGAAATTAGAATACTATCAAATGATCCCACACGCAGGTCTTAAGAGTTCCTGAAAGCATGGAAAGACAGAATGGATTAGAAGACCTATTTAGTAAAATAATTACAGAAAATTTCCCCAATTTGGATAAAGAAAGGGATGTCCAAGTACAGGAAGCACATAGAACTCCAAACAGACATGACCAGAAAAGAACTTCACCACAGCACATTCTAGTCAAAGTTTCCACAGTAAAACATAAAGAAAAGATTCTAAAATGTGCACCAGAAAATGTTAGATTAATTTCAGAGGATCTCCAATTAGACTCATAGCTGACTTCTCATTAGAAACCCTACAGGCTAGGAGAGAATGGCATGATATATTACAAGTCTTAGGACAAAAAACCGTCAACCCAGATACTATACCCTGCAAAGCTCTCATTTATGAATGAAAGTGAAGTAAAGGCCAGCGCTGCATCTCACTTGGCTAATCCTCCTCCTGTGCCGCCAGCATCCCGGGTTCTAGTCCCGGTTGGGGTGCTGGATTCTGTCCTGGCTGCTCCTCTTCCAGTCCAGCTCTCTGCTGTGGCCCAGGAAGGCAGTGGAGGATGGCCCAAGAGTGCCAGCCATATCAGCCATTTGGTGGGGTGAACCAATGGAAAAAGGAAGACCTTTCTCTCTGTCTCTCTCACTCTCTTACTCCTCCTGTCAAAAAAAAAAAATGGTGAAGTAAAGACCTTCCATAACAAACAGAAATTGAAACAATTAGTCACCACTTGTACAGCCTTAAGAAAGATGCTTAAGGATGTGGTACACACAGAAACACAGAAACATGGTCATCACTATGAAAGAAAGTAAAGGTAGAAAATCTCAAAACAGAAGTACAAAGGAAATCCAAAGTAAACAATAAGAATATTTATGAAAAAATGGCAGGGTCAAGTCAGTACTTATCTATAGTCACCTTGAATGTAAATGATCTCAACTCTACAGTTAAAATATACAGCCTGGATGAACAGATTAAAAAGACCCATCTATTTGCTGCCTACAAGAACCATCTTACCAACAAAGATACAAGCAGACTGAAAGTAAAGGGATTGAATAAAATATTCCATACTAATAGAGACAAAAAAGAGCTGGTATAGCCATTCTAATATCAGACAAAATAGACTTTAACACAAAAATTGATAAAAGAAACAAAGAAGGACACTTTGTAATGATTAAGAGATCAATTCAACAGGAATATGAGACTTTATAATAAACGTGTATGCACCCAATTACATGACACCCAGCTATTTAAAAGAAATGTTAATGGAACTAATGGACTTAGCCCTGCCATTTTGTTCATAAATATTTTTATTATTTACTTTGGATTTCCTTTGTATAGAATTCAATACAATAGTAATGGGGGACTTCAATACCCCCCTTTCAGCAATGGACAGATCAACCAGAAAGAAAATAAGCGAGTAAACAACAGAGTTAATAGAAACCAAATGGGCCTAAGTGATTTCTGCAGAATTTTTCATCCTACAGCCACAAAGTACACATTCTTCTCACTGGTGCATGGAACTTTCTCTAGGATACACCACATGCTAGGCCATAAAGCAAGTCTCAGCTAATTAAAAAAAATCAAAACCATACCATGCATCTTCTCTGACCACAGTGGAATGAAGCTGGAAATCTACAACTCAAGAATCTCTAGAACATATGCAAATATATGGAGACTGAAGAGCAATCTCTGAATTAACAGTGGGTCATAGAAGAAATAAAAAGAGAAATAAAAAAATTTTGGAAATGAATAAAGATGACGATACATCATATTAAAATTTACAGGATACAGCAAGAGCAATGTTAAGAGAAAAGTTTATAGCAATTGGTGCCTACTACAAGAAAGTTGAAAGGCATCAAATAAATGAACTATCAATGCATCTCAAGGACCTAGAAAAATAACAGTCAACAAAACTCAAAATGAGTAGGAGAAACTACATAATTAAAATTAGAGAAGAAACAAACAAAATTGAAACTAAACAAAAATACAAAAATCAGTGAAACAAAGAACTGTCTTTTTTTGTAAAAATATTAAAAAATTGACTAGCAATAGACCCAACTAACCAAAAAAAAAATGAAGATAAGAAGACCCAATAGAGATGGAAAAAGAAATATAACAACAGGTATCACAGAAATAAAAAGAATCATCAGAAATCACTACAAAGAATTGTGTGCCAACAAATTGAGATACCTAGAAGAAATGGATAGATTCATGGACACATACAGCCTACCTAAATTGAGCCATGAAGAGAAAGAAACCCTAAATAGACCAATAACCAAAACAGAAATTGAATCAGTAATAAAGACCTTCCCACCAAAGAAATGCTCAAACCAGATGGCTTCACTGCTGAATTCTATCAGACATTTAACGAAGAACTAACCCCAGTGCTTCTCAAGCTATTTAAAAGAATTTAAAGGGATGGAATCTTCCCAAAGTTCATGAAGCTAGTATTACCTTAATTCCTAAAACTGAAAAAGATACAGCAGAGAAAGAGAACAACAGACCAATTTCCCTGATGAAGACAGACACAAAAATCTTCAACAAAATACTCGCCACTCAACTCCAACAACACATCAGAAAGATCATTCACCCAGACCAAATGGGATTTATCCCGGTATGCAGGGATGGTTTACCATTCATAAATCAATAAATGTGATAAGTCACATTAACCAACTGAGCAGGGGAAACATTTGATAAAATACAGCATGTAATCATGATGAAAACCTTAAGCACGTGGGTATGGAAGGAACATTCCTCAACACAATCAACATAATATACAACAAATCCATTGGCAGTATCCTGTTGAATGGGGAAAGGCTGGACATATTCCCCCTAAGATCAGGAACAAAACAAGGATGCCCACTCTTACCATTGCTATTAAACATAGTCCTAGAAGTTTTAGCCAGAGCCACTAGGCATGAAAAAGAAATCAAAAGGATACAAATTGGGAAAGAGGAAGTCAAACTATCCCTACTTGCAAATGACATGATTCTATATATAGGGGATCCAAAAGACTCCATTAATAGACTATTGGAACTCATAAAAGAGTTTGGTAAAGTGGCATGATATAAAATTAACACACCAAAACCAATAGCTTTTTTATACACAGACAATGCTCAGCTGAGAAAGAACTTCTATGATCAATCCCATTCACAACAGCTGCCAAAAAAAATAAATATCTTGAAATAAACTTAACCAAGGACATCAAAGATCTCTACAATGAGAATTACAAAGCATTAAAGAATGAAGTAGAAGAAGATATGAAAAATGGAAAAATCTTCCATGTTCATGGATTGGAAGAATCAATATCATCATAATGTCCATACTACCAAAAGCAATTTACAGGTACAATGTGATACCAATCAAAATACCAAGGACATTCTTCTTAGATTTAGAAAAAGCAATGCTGAAATTCATATGGAAACACAGGATACTCTGAATACTAAAACACTCTTTTTTTTATTTGACAGAGTTAGACAGTGAGAGAGAGAGACAGAGAGAAAGGTCTTCCTTGCATTGGTTCACTCTCCAAATGGCCGCCACGGAGTCAGGTGCTTTCTCCTGGTCTCCCACGTGGGTGCAGGAGCCCAAGCACTTGGGCCATCCTCCACTGACTTCCTGGACCACAGCAGAGAGCTGGACTGGATTTGGAGCAACCGGGACTAGAACCTAGCACCCATAGGGGATGGCTTCACCGCAGGCGGAGGGTTAACCAAGTGAGCCACCATGCCAGCCCGCTGAAACACTTTCATACAACAAAAACAAAGCCATAGGCATCACAATACTTGATTTCAACACATATTACAGGACAGTTATAACCAAACAGCTTGGTACTGGCACAATAACAGATGGATAGACCAATGGAACAGCATAGAAATGACAAAAAATCAATCCACATGTCTACATCCAACTTTTAAAAAGGAGCTAAAATCAATCCCTGGAGTAAAGAAAGGCTCTTCGACAAATGCTGCTGAGAAAACAAAATCTCCACATGTAGAAGTATGACATTAGGCCCCTAGCTTACACCTTACATGAAAATCCACACAAAATGGATCAAAGACCTAAATCTATGACCCACTACCATAAAATTATAGGGAACACTGGGGAAATCATGGAAGATATTGGCATAGGAAAAGAGTTCTTGGAAAAGAGCCTAGAAGAACAGGCAATCAAAGCTAAAATTGACAAATGGGATTACGTCAATCTGAGAAGCTCCTGCACTGCAAAAGAAACACTCAGCAAAGGGCCAACTGACAGAATGGTATAAATTATTTCTAAACTATGAAACTGATAGAGAATTAATATCCAGAATATATAAAGAGCTCAAGAAACTCCACAACACAAAACAAAGAACCCAATTAAGAAATGGGTAAAGGATTTAAACACACATTTTTCAAAAGAGAAAATCCAAATGGCTAACAGACACATGAACAATTGCTCAGAATAACTAGCCATCAGGAAAATGCAAATAAAAACCATGATGAGGTTTCACCTCATCACTGTTAGAATTACTTTAATATAGAAATCACGATGCAACAAGTGATGGTGAGGGTATATAGGGGAAAATGTACCCTAATCCACTGTTGTGGGAGTGCAAACTGGTCTATGATTTATGGAAGACAGTATGGAGATACATTAGAAATCTGAATATAGACCTACCATATGACCCAGCCATTCCATTCCTGGGAATTAACCATGGGAAATGAAATCAGCATATGAAAGAGTGATCTGTAGCCCCATGTTACTGCAGCTTATTTCACAATAGCTAAGATATGGAATTAACTCAGATGTCCATCAGCTGAAGACTGGATAAAGAAATTATGGGATATGTAGACCCACATTTTGTACACCCATAAATCATGAGAATATTATACTGCAGTGAAAAATGAAATCTTGTTGTTTGCAACAAAATGAGTGCCACTGGGAAACATTATATTTAGTGAAATAAGCCAGTCCCGAGAGTACAAATACCATATGTTCTCCCTGATCTGTGTTAACTAATAGAATACCTTAAAGGTAATCTATAGAAGTGAAATTGACACTTTTTAAAAAAATGATTTATTTATTTGAAAGACAGCTACAGAAAGGCAGAAAGAGAGAGAGAGAGATCGATATTCCATCTGCTGGTTCACCCCCCCAGGTGGCCACAACAGCTGGAAGTGAACTGTTCTGAAGTCAGGAGCCAAGAATCTCTTCCAGGTCTCCCATGGGGGTATAGGGGCCCAAGGATTTTAACCATTTTCTAGTATTTTCCCAGGCCAAAGCAAAGAGTTGGATCAGAAGTGGAGCAGTTGGGACTCAAACCAGAGCCCAGGCAGGATGGCTGCGCTGCAGGCACTGGCCCCTGAAACTGACATTTTGAGATGAAAAGAGTTTGAACAGCTCTTATCTCCACCATTAAGGAACTTTTTTTTTTTCATAATATTTGTTGAACTCTTTATTTAGTATATTATAATCTCATGATATAAACTTAATAAAAATATATCAGTAAAAAATAATAATGGGAATAAAAGAGAGAGGAGGGAGAAACACGGGAGTGGGGGTGGGAGGGCGAGTAGGGTGGAAAGAATCACTATATTCCGGGCCAGCGCCGTGGCTCAATAGGCTAATCCTCTGCCTGCGGCGCCAGCACCCTAGGTTCTAGTCCTGGATGGGGCGCCAGATTCTGTCCCGGTTGTTCCTCTTCCTGTTCAGCTCTTTGCTGTGTCCTGGGAGTGCAGTGGAGGATGGCCCAAGTCCTTGGGCCCTACACCCACATGGGAGACCAGGAGAAGCACCTGGCTCCTGGCTTTGGATTGGAGCAGTGCACCAGCTGCAGCGCACTGGCCGCAGCGGCCATTGAGGGGGTGAACCAACGGAAAAGGAAGACCTTTCTCTCTGTCTGTCTCTCTCTCACTGTCTACTCTGCCTGTCAAAATAAATAAATAAATTAATTAATTAAAAAAAAGAATCACTATATTCCTAAATTTGTATTTTTGAAATGCATGAAGTGTGACTACCTTAAATAAAAGGCTTCTGGGTAAAAAAAAATGTAAAAACAGATGGAAGGAAGCTTAAACACTAAAACCAAAACTCTCTCCACTTTGTTGCCTCTTCCCCAGTTATTTTCCAGTGCCATTAGTACTTTTTGAGTATACATTGGTAGTCTTGTCATAATGGATAGTCTATGGACTCTGTTTTTTTTTTAATCCAACAAAATGATTAATAAAATCTCTATCAAGAGATATTGACATTAGAGAGTATTGACTTTCTCTTGGGAGCAAATATCTAGGTGGAATAGATTACATGCTTCTCTAACTCAATCTACAAAATGTAGGTGATTTGTGAATCACTGTATGTGACATAGGGTCACCAAAATGACTGACTACAGCCTACCTAAGATAACAAAGAATCAAGGCCTTCATACGTGAGTAACGTATAGACCATAACACATCTCATGACAGGGCATATAGATATATATAATAAATAGTCCAGAGACTCTGACAGCTAAATGACCCATGACTCATATGAAGTTCTTTTGAGAGAGCCCAAGTGTTAAGGCTACAGGGAGTTCAGTCCTCCTGTGGATGATTAATAAATGCTCAAGAGGTGAAAAATTACAGTATACAACAGGTACTACAATGTTGTCATTTCTTAAAAGAACATACCAGAATGGTTTCTCAACCTATGATAATGCTACAAATAAGAAGCACATAAAAAAGAAGCACAAAGCCTTAAAGAACAATTGTATTAACATCTTTCTTGATATAGCAGAAGTAATTTTATCTACCATTTCCCATACAAACGCCCTCACAAACACATCATTCACTTGGAAGTAGGGCTTTAAACTTGTTAAGAAAATGTCTCAAAATCAAGGAGAGCAAGTACCTTCAGTTTCTCAATGTGTCTACTAATCAATGTTAAATGTAAAGTAAGTTACATTTCTTAAAACTTTTATATATGTAGTTTAGCTTTTTTCATTTGTTATGTGCACTGACCTATCTGGTGTAAACACAAAGCCTCTCATTTGTCCTGACATAAAATAAACATATCAAAGATCAGAGAAATGGGACCTGCATCATGGCATACTGGATTACGCCAATGCCTACAACATTGATATTGCATTTGTGCACCAATTCATGTCCCAGCTTCTCCACTACTGATCCAGCTTACTGCTAATATGCCTGGAAAGACAGCATAAGGTAGCCACAGGACTTTGGCCCATCTATTCACATGGGAGACTTGCAAGTAGCTGCTGGCTCCTGGTTCCAGCCCAGCCTAGTCCTAGCTGTTATGACCATTTGGTGAGTGAACCAGATGATGGAAGATTCTCTGTCTTTCTCTCTCCCTCCATTCTTCTGTCTTTTTCTGTAAAGCTACCTTTCAAATAAGTAAGTAAATGTTTTTTAAAAGTCAGGGAACCAACCCAGAGGTAAATAAATCATAGTACACACACACACACACACACACACAGAATACTACAATTAGAGACCACAATGGTAAAAATCTTTCAACTATGTGCACAAAATGAGAAAGGATATAAAAGGGGTACTTATTATTTAAAAACTATTTAAAATAGTTTTAAAAATTATAATAGTGCTAATGATCAACAAGCTGGTCACAATCCATCTAATGTGAATAATGTAATTGGAGTCTTTTTTTTTTCCTTTTTTAATTTTTTTTTTAATTTATTTATTTGACAGATACAGTTCGACAGTGAGAGAGAGAGAGAGAGAGAGAGAGAGACAGAGAGAAAGGTCTTCCTGCCGTTGGTTCACCTTCCAAATGGCCACTACGGCAGGCGCTGCGCCATTCTGAAACCAGAAGCCAGGTGCTTCTTCCTGGTCTCCCATGTGGGTGCAGGGGCCCAAGCACCTGGGCTATCCTGCATGGCCTTCCTGGGCCACAGCAGAGAGCTGGACTGAAGAGGAGCAACCAGGACTAGACCTCGGCGCCCATATGGGATGCCGGCGCTCCAGGAGGAGGATTAACCAAGCAAGCCACAGCGCCGGCCCCGTAATGGGAGTCTTAAAAGGAGAATATGGAAAGGAAATCTATTGGAAGACACATAGGCAAAACTTTTCCAAAATGATATTTCTTGTTGTTTTAGCCTACCATTTTGTCTGATGTTTTTTTAAAAAAATTATTCTACTACTTTTAAAAATTTTAAAGGAATTATTAATAAATTATATTCTCATGGTCATAGCAGAAGCCTGATAATTACTACAACACAATTTTCATGTTAATGTTATTTTAATACAAAGAGAACAGAATAAATGTAGTTTATAGATACAAGAATATAATACTTCCTTTCCTTACACCCTCCCTTCCTCCTGTCCTCCCTCAAACCCAACAATAATACAAACGGCTTGACAATCCTTCAAGGAAAATAAAAAACTCAAGAGAAATCATAATCAAATTCCTGAAAATTCAAGATAATGAAAACATCTTAAAAGAATCCCAAGGGACAATAACAATCAGAGAAACAATGATGAGATAATAAAAGACTTCTTTCAGAAATTATACAAGCCAAAAGAAAATAGAACAGCATCTGTGGAGTCTAAAAGGAATAAACTATTGGCCTAGAATTCTACATTCATTAAGATATTTTTAATAACAAGATGAAATAGGAACTTCTGGACAAACAAAAGCTGACAGAATTTAATTATGAAAGATTCACATTCAAGAAATGTTAAAGGATATTCTTTAAGAAAAAGGAAAATGATGCAAGACAGAAATTGGTATTATCTTAAAAGAATTCAATATGATAGAAATGGCAATTATGTGCTCATACATGGTCATATAAAAAGATGTTTTATCTGGTTTTTTAAGTTTTTAAAGTATAGGTGAATCTTACACACACACTTCTGTGGTTATTTAAGACCATATAGAAGTATAATTAAAATCTATGAAAAAAGCACAAAGGGTAGAAATGGGATATCAGAAATTTATTTTTATAAAATTTTTATATTATAAATGATGTTGCATAATAATAATATCTGAAGTTATATTAGGAAGAAATAAAGGAGAAAATTGGAACCCCCAGAGCAGCAATGAAAAATTACAGCAGATGTATAGAATAAATAATAAACCAAGCTTAATAAAAATAAACTGACCTAAAATAGATGCCAGGAATATTTAAGTGAAAAGGCACAAGAAAAGAGAAACAGGGAAACTAAGACCACATGGAGAATGTCACACTTAAACCACACTACATTGCTACATACCTTGTAAGTCATTAAGTATAAGTGGGCCAAACAACCAACTTAAAGACCAATCAAGTCAACCTGGATGAAACAGTAAGACCTAACTCTATGCATCAGAAAGAAATGGCTTAATTGATCTAAAAAATGAAATTTCTGAATAAAGAAGATTACCAGGAAAAGGAGGATTATTTAGTAATTATAAAAATGTTAATTTCTTTTTTAAATGTTAATTTCTTTTTTAAAATGTTAATTTCATAGCAAGAGAGAATATGAAATATTATGTACCTCCAAATACTTAAGAACATATTAGACAAAAATCAGCAAGGCTGAAAAGACAAATATACAAATTCACGAAACTATTTGAACACATTAACATCACCTGTGATTAATTCAGAAAACAAGTGCAAAGAAACTAAGTAAGGATGTAGAAGATTGGGTAACTACTACAACCAGCTTGACCTACATACAATTTATAGAAAAGTCCTTTCAAAAATTACAGGATGCACATTGTGCTCGGGTTTATATGGATCATTCACCAAGATATGATAGGTTATAAAACAAGTCTTAGTGGCCGGCGCCGCAGCTCACTAAGCTAATCTTCCGCCTGTGGGGCTGGCACCCCGGGTTCTAGTCCTAGTTGGGGTGCCAGATTTTGTCCTGGTTGCTCCTCTTCCAGTCCAGCTCTCTGCTGTTGGCCGCGAGTGCAGTGGAGGACAGTTCAGGTCCTTGGGCCCTGCACCCGCATGGGAGACCAGGAGAAGCACCTGGCTCCTGGCTTCGGATCGGTGCAGCACGCCAGCCGTAGCAGCCATTTGGGGGGTGAACCAACGGAAGGAAGACCTTTCTCTCTGTCTCTCTCTCTCTCTCTCTCTCACTGTCTAACTCTGTTTATCAAAAAATAAATAAATAAATAAATAATACATAAAACAAGTCTTAGCAAAGTTAGCCATAGAGAATATGATTCCACACATAATAAAATTGTATTAGAAATCAATAGTACAAAATAAAATATACATTTTTGTAGTGCACTACAAATCCTAAATGCTTTATGAAAAAATCATAAAGAATATTAGGAAATGCTTTGACTATAAATTTTAAAATAACATAATTACAATATACAATGAAAAGTCAAAGGAAAAGGAAATTTGTAGTTTAAAAAATCTTTGTTAGAATAAAGGAAAAATTGAACATTAATATCTTCAACTGCAATGCTAACTTAAAAGGAACAAATTAAATGCTAAATATGCAAAGGCAACAAAAAATAAAACTATGAGCAGAAATTGATAGAATGGAAAATGAAAAACACTAGAGAAAATCAATGAAAAAGGAACCTGGCCTATTGAAAAGATCAACAAAATTAATAAACTCCTGGCTAGATTAGTCATTAAAAAAGAATAAAACAAAACAAATGTCAATTTACCAGGAAACAAAGAAAGAATATTACCATAGATGCTAGAGATAGTAAAGGATAATAAAGCAATATTATGAACAATTTTATGACAAAAACTTTATAACTGATATGAAATAGACCATGAATTTGGAAGATATAGACTACCAAATTAGTTCAGGAAAAATATAAAATCTTAATACATTTGTATCAATTAATGTAATTCCATTCATAATTAAACATCTTTCTACAATGCATTCATTACTGTTAGATTGTTTCATTAGAAAATTCTCTCACTTATAACAATGCTGATTTTCTTCAAACTCAGGGAAGAATTAGAACATTTCTCAACACATTCTGTCAGGCCAGTGTCATCCTGAAAACAAAACCAGGCAAAGGTAGTGTATGTAAAACATGAAATGATAGAACACTGATTTTTGTCCCCTTGAGACTGAAAGCAAAGCTTGTATATAATGGTTTATTTCCTAGGAAATCTATCTAGTAAAATTAAGTAAAAATAAAAAAATACATAATAGAAATTGGAAAGATGGACCTAATAATCTCTTTATTCCTAAATGACACAATCACGTATGTACAAAATCCTCCACCTGTAGCACCGGCACCCAGGGTACTAGTCACGGTTGCTCCTCTTCCAGTCCAGCTCTCTGGTCCGGGAGGGCAGTAGAGGATGGCCTAAAGTGTTTGGGTCCCTGTACCCGCATGGGACACTGGGAAGAAGTACCTGGCTCCAGGCTTCGGATCCGCGCAGTGCTGGCCCTAGCGGCCATTTGGGGGGTGAACCAACCAAAAGAAGACCTTTCTCTCTGTCTCTCTCTCACTGTCTAACTCTGCCTGTCAAAAAAAAAAAAAAAAAAAAAAGAAAAGATAATGTAGGGAAACATTTCAAGGCATTGGTGTTGGTGATGACTTCTTGGAAAAGACTCCCAAAGTGCAGACAACAAAAGTAAAACTAGACAAATGGTATTACATCAAACTCAGAAGTTTTGCACACAAAGGAAACAATCAATTGAGTGAAGAGACATCCAACAGAATGGGAGAAAATATTTGCAAGCCACTCTTATGACAAAGTTTTAATATCCAGAAAACATTAGCAATTCAAAACCCCAGAACAAATAAAAATCAATTATGAAATAGGAGAAGGACCTGAACAGTTTTCAAAAGAAAAAATACAAATGTCCAACAAATACATGAAAAAAAATGTTCATTATCACTAGCCATCAGGGAAATGCAAATCAAAAGCACAGTGACATTTCATCCCATCCCTGTTAGAATGGCTATTATACAAAAGACAGAGAGCAACATATTCTGGCGAGGATGTAGAGAAAGGGAAACTCTTATATATTGGTGGTATGAATATAATTAAGGGCAAGCACTGTGGAAAACATTATGGAGATTTCTTATAAATCCAGCAATGGATCTGCCATATTATCCGGCAAACCCACTACTGGGTATGTACCCAAAAGCTATGAACCGATTGTATCAAAGATACCTACTCCATAATATTAATTGCAGCACTGTTGACATTAGCCAAAATATGGACTCAACCTAGGTGTCCATTATCAAATAAATGGATAAAGAAAGTGTGGTATGTATATATGTGTGTGTGTTTGTGTGTACATATATATTTACGATCTTTTCTTTGCCTCAAGTATGAAGAAATACAATTGCTTTAAAAATTATTTTATTTTATTTGAAAGATGGAGTTACAGCGAGAGAGGTCTTCCTTCTGCCGGTTCACTCCCCAATTGACTGCAACAGCCAGAGCTGCGCTGATCCTAGGCCAGGAGACAGGAGCTTCTTCTGGGTCTCCCACATGGGTGCAGTCCATAGCAGAGAGCTGGACAGGAAGAGGAGCAGCCATATAGGATGCTGGCGCTTCAGGCCAGGGCTTTAACCCACTGTGACACAACGCTGGCCCCAAAATACATTTTTTTAAAAAGTACAATTATTATACACCTGAAATAACAGTAATTATCTTATATAAAGTTAAATTCTATAATATGTATAATAACCTCAATGAAAGTATTCCAGAAATGTTAAAGTTTGAAGTCTGTCAGACAGTTTCAAATATATATGAACTCTGAAAAAAGAGTTTTATGATGAAATAAAACTGCATAAAATATGAACAGAGGAATGGAGTAGTAATGATACAAAGACTTGTGAATAAACAATTATGCAAATTACGGTTACAGAAAATAATATGCTATAAACCTTAAAAATGCAGAGATAATCATGTTATTGTGTCAAATCAGAGAAGTGCATTTTGTGGAATGTGGCTCATTTTATCATCTATTAGAGTAGGGAGCCAGAGATATCCTTAAAGTTACTAAATCAAATATTTATGGAAAATATTACTTAAGGGTTTAATGATAATCTCCACAGCACCAATACAGCTATAAATCTTCCCAATGACCAGAAGCAAAACATTAAGTAAACAGAAGAATATAAAACAAGAAAACGTAGGCCATAGGGTTAAGATTTTAAAACAAGTAATCCGATCCTTAAAAGTAGAAATCCCAATATAAAATTATATCAAAGAAATAAAACAAAAGAAAGCAGTCAAATCAATAAAGATAAATGGTGAGCTTACCTATTAAGAGGTCCATTTTATGGTGCTGCTGGTTAAGCAGGTGCTTGCACTGCCAACATCCCACATCAGAGAGTCAGTTAAAGTCTCAGCTACTTTGCTACTGATGCAGCTCCCTGTAATGTGGCTGGGAAGGCAGTGGAACATGGTCCAAATGTTTGAACCCCTGCGACCCACGTAGAAGACCAGGATGAAGTTCCCGGTTCCTGGCTTCAGTCTGGTCCAGACCTGGCTGTTGCAGCCATTGGGAGAAGCGAACCAGTGGATAGAAGATTCTCTCTATCTCTCTTTCTCTGTACTCTGCCATTCAAGTAAATAAATAAATAAATCTTTTTAAAAACTTATCTTTTAAAAGAAAATTTTCACATATTGTTTAGAAAATGCAAAAGCATATTAATTATTATGTATTAGAAATTTGAAAACAAAAATAATAAAATATAAAGTATTAAGCATTGGCCAAGAAGTATGAAGAAATGCATTTTTTTTTTTTGGCCAGGCAGAGTGGATAGTGAGAGAGAGAGACAGAGAAAGGTCTTTCTTTGCCATTGGTTCACCGCTCAATGGCCGCTGCTGCCAGCATGCTGCGGCCAGTGCACTGCGCTGATCTGAAGCCAGGAGACAGGTGCTTCTCCTGGTCTCCCATGCAGGTGCAGGCCCCAAGGACCTGGGCCATCCTCCACTGCACTCCTGGCCCACAGCAGAGAGCTGGCCTGGAAGAGGGGCAACCTGGACAGAATCTGGCACCCCAACCAGGACTAGAACCCGGGGTGCCAGTGCCTCAGGTGGAGGATTAGCATAGCGAACCGCGGTGCCAGCCAAGAAATGCATTTTTAAAAAAGTGTAATCATTATATTATTAACAAAGAAAGTCAAATTTGTGACAGAAAGCAAAAAAAGAAAAAAAAATGACTTTAGTGATAATATTTACATACCACATTAAACAACTAACAGACATGAATATTTGCTCATCAAATAAACCTGTCATCAAAATTTATGAAGTACACAAAACAAAGTAAACAAAACCAGAAATAGAAAGAAGATTTCATATGATTAAAACATTTGTTCTCATAGATCCTTCCATGGAAGCTCTACCAGTGAAAAATTGACAAAATTAAAAGCCTCAAACTATTCTCCGCAGAAGTCATCTCACAATATAATAAAATTAGAATTTAATCATTAAAGTAGAAGGTAAAAAAAATGACCATCTCAAGTACAAACTATGAAGTCATATTATCTGCATTAGAGTCTATCTGATTAAAGTATATTAAATTTCTGGAGCCACAAGTTTCTCATATTGGAAGTGAAAATAGTACATACTGCATATTGTAGTTTAGACATTTGTTAGGACTCTAAAATGCGCATTAATTTTGTAGGGCTGTCATAACAAAATACTATATAGACTGGGAGACCTGAAAAATAGAAATTTATTTTCTTTCAGTTTTAGAGGCTGGGAGTCCAATAACAAGGTGCTGGTGCAGCTGGTTTCTGGTTAGGCATCTTGTCCAGGTGTGCAGATGGCTGTGACCTCACATAACCTTTCTTCAATGTTATAGAATCCCTGAAACATCTCAAATAAAATCGCACTAGAGCACTGGAGGATATTGCTTCAACATGCAAACTAAGGCAGGGGATGTGAGACACAGTTCAGTATGCAACAAATGGATTACATGGAATCCTTTAGTTCTTAGTGTGGTGATTGGCAGCTAGTAAGCTTTCAATATGTTTTCTGCCATTAGCCCATTCACTTTAATTTCTGTTAGTAGAATAATGAAAGTCCAGAATTTCAGATACTTAAATGCTACCTCATTCATTCATATTTTTCTTCACTGCAGTTCCTTTTGATGCAAAGAAAATATATACTTTGCTTGGAAGGCTTCCTAATAGCCCCTTTTTGTTGGCCAGGAAATCGTATCATTCACCCCTTTATTAAAATCCTATGCCCTGTACATAGCTATGTTACGGTATCTAATGTAGTCTATCTGAATTCTTTTTTTAAAGACTTTATTTATTTATTTATTTATTTAACAGGTACAGTTACAAATAGTGAGAAAGAGAGACAGAGAGAGAGGTCTTCCTTCCGTTGGTTCACTCTCCAAATGGCCACAATGGCCAGAGCTGCAATGATCAGAAGCCAGGAACCAGATGCTTCTTCCTGGTCTCCCATGCAGGTGCAGGGGCCCAAGCACTTGGGCCATCCTCCACTGCCTTCCCTGGCCACAGCAGAGAGCCGGACTGGAAGAGGAGCAACCAGGACTAGAACTGGTGCCCGTATGGAATGCCAGCTCTATGGGCAGAGGATTAACCTAGTGTACCACGGTGCCGGGCCCCTGAATTCTTGTTTTTTAAAATGTCTCATCTCCTCCCTTTATGAAATGCCTGTCTACTATGTTGCAGCAGTCCTTAAATACTCAATTCCTAGGACAGTGTGTCATGTAATATAGGCAGTGAATATATATATACACAAATATTAATATAAATATTCAATAAAGGAATTAATAATCATGGCATCTGCTTAGACCATATTGGTGTATAAGATTTATTTTTATATTAGTGTTTATATCTACAAGTGATATATAACTCCCAGAGGAAAATATACAGTAAAGAGTCAATTTTTATATAGTCATCACTTAATCAAAACAAAACAAAACAAAAAAACTGCTAAACTGTGTGAAAATTTTTTCTTTCTTAAATGTAAGACTGTGCATAAAGAAATCTAAAATGCAAAATGAAATGCATTTTGAAAACTGAATCTTTTTTAATTATAATTTTTTATTTGAGAAGTAGAGTTACACACAGAGAGAGGGAGAGACAGAGAGAAAGGTTTTCCATGTACCAGTTCACTCCCCAAATGGCCTCAATAGGTTGAGCTGGGCTGATCCAAAGCCAGGAGCCAGAAGCTTCTTTCGGTTCTCCCATGTGTGTGTAGGGGTCCAGGCTTTGGGTCATCCTCCTCTGCGTTTCCAGGCCATTAGCATGGAGGGGGATCTGAAGAGGAGCAGCTGGGACATGAAATGGCACTCTTGTGGGATGACTGTGCCACAGGTAGAGGCTTAACCTAAATAACGAAAATTAGCTTTTGCAGACTAAATTTGTGATATATAATGATATGGTTTTCTACTGATGTTCTTCATTTTGTGTCCCCAAATAGGTTCCAGATAGTAAAGCACTCATTGTTACAATTAGTAAACAGGTGGGGATGGATGAAACTGCCTAAGTAAAGGGTAGAAATTCCAAATAAGTGAAAAGAACAAAAACACAGTGTCTTTTTCCTTTGCAAAAATAGCTAGTAGGTGTGTATTAGGAAAATAGCCAGAATGAGATGAAGCATTACACAAAAGGGAAGCATTATAATTAAATTGCATTAATTTTATGGACTATATAATTCACTAAATTCCCATGCTGTTCATATATTGGGAAAAGATTTTGATTAAAGAGGTGTTTTGCTTTAAATTTGAAAAGTATTTTCTCCTTCTACCATTAAAATTTCCTCACTATTTTGTTTTTCATGTGCCATTTAATCACAATAGCGTAACAATCTCCAGATTTGAACAGTCAATAGGTATCTAGCCACTGCCTAGTTTTTTTGTCAGAACATTTTGGTACTATTTAGGCTCATCTTCTTAATTCCTTGTTGGATTTGGAATAATGATGGCAGACGTTGCAAATTCCATAATGAGAAATAAAGCCAGTGGGACACAAGAGCTGCCAAAAATGGCCACACTAAAATTATCTTCACAAACATGTTCAGTTTCTGTCATTTTACTTTCATTGTTCTGCTTCCACTTCCTGTATTTCTGCATCTTTTTCTGATTTTACCATTAAGCAGTGCTCAGAAGTCAACTTACACTGATTATCAGTGTACCTAGACTCACCCCAACTTAAAACGTGATATGACACTGGAATGATAGCCAATCATCCAGGCCCCAGGATTTAAGAGCTCCAGTTTGCCAGAGTTCTCCTTACATGCTTAGGTGCTTTTATTTTTTTAACAAAGTGGTAACTAAGTACATACACTAGAGCCAATTCTCATTAATTGTCCAAACACTTGTGCACTAACACATAATTACTGAATACTATTACATGTTTGGCATTGTCACCATAGTCAGCTATTTTGGGAGAATAGGTAAGCAATTTTTTGCCCTCAAATAAATTGTAATTTAACAGGCATACTTTTTAATATAATTTTCTTCATGTACTTATATTAATTAATTAGCTAAACTTGACAGCTTGCTCTGATACATACATTAATTCTTTAAAATGGACCTCCAGAGTTAACCTTTTCTGGGAACTTGCCCAAAAGTATACTGGGGCCATCTGCATGCTCAGCAACAGAATATCCAACATGTATCAGAACATAACAAAAATACTAGAGAGACACAAATCTCAGTAGTTTTAGAGAACGACAGTGCAGCTATGATCTTTGAGATAGAAATGGTTCCTCTAATTGTAGGATTCATGAGAAAACCACACCCATCACGGGAAAATAATTCTCTAATCTCCTCAGCTGAGACTCATGGAGATCCCCGTGGAGCCCTTTGATATTAGTCCAATTATTTCACTGGTATAATTAGAAAAAAAAAAAGAAGAAGAAAGAAAGAAAAGAGAAGAGAAGAGAAAAGCCTTTCCTGCATTGCATGATGTAATTGAATAAATAGTAAATTAGCTTTGAAATATGATGGGAAACCATAGTACTTTGACAGTAGATCTCACACAGCACTTGCAATATCAAAATACAGGATTCTTGGACCGTTTTCAATAAAAATCATATGGCCCAGCAAATTAGTAGAATGAACCACAGAGAAGAATGCTAGGGCATTTTAAGGTTACATTGCCATAAATTTTTGCCATTTTTTTTTTTTTGACAAGCAGAGTGGACAGTGAGCGAGAGAGAGAGAGAGAGACAGAGAGAAAGGTCTTCCTTTGCCGTTGGTTCACCCTCCAATGGCTGCCGTGGCTGGCGTGCTGCGGCCGGCGCACCACGCTGATCCGAAGGCAGGAGCCAGGTGCTTATCCTGGTTTCCCATGGGGTACAGGGCCCAAGCACTTGGGCCATCCTCCACTGCACTCCTGGGCCAAATTTTAATTAGACTTTAGAATACTCTCAGGTCCTTAGTTAACATGACATATTTCTCATATTTTCACAAATGTCTAGCATCTTCTATCATACATGTATTTCATCAGAGAGACACATTTGTTACTGTTATGTAACCAAATTGACATGTCATTAATGCTTAAGGTACACAGTTTACACAGTCTATGTGTTGCACATTCTATGGGACTGGAAAAATGCAGAGTATTGTATCTACCATTATAGCATCACACAGTATATGTATTCTCAGTTCCCTAAAAGCCCTCTGTGGTTAACTAATCCATCCCTCCTTCCCTGCAATCCCTAGAAATCATTGATCTTTCTGTTTTCATAATTTTGCCTTTTCTAGAATTTCAGATAATTGTAATTATATACTATGTAGCCTTTTCTTTTTTACTTCTGTCTCTTAGTAATATACAACATATTTTCCTTAAGTCTTTCCATGGCTTGATAGTTCATTTCTTTTTAGCATTGAATAATATTCCCTTGCCTGGATATGCCACAGTTTATCTATATCCTTATTGAACAATGTCTTGTTTGCTTCCTAGTTTGGCAATTATGAATAAATTTCCACAAAGAGCCCATGTGCTGTCCTCCACACGGACATTTGATTTCAAATACTTTGGGTAAACATTAAGGAGCTTGACTGCTAGGTCATGTGGTAATGTTTAGTTTTGTAAGAAATTCTTTCACAGTGGCTGAACTATTTCACATTTCCACTAGCAATGAATGAGGTTTCCAGTTGATTAATGTCTTCAATACCATCTGATGTTTCAGTGCTCTAGATTTTGATTGATCAAAGGATATTCAAACTGCTAGTCTATCTACTGGTTTGTTTTCCAAATGCCCACAATGACTGGGGCTGGACAAAAGCCGAAGGCAGAAGGTAGAAACACAATCCAGGCCTCCTGCATAGATGGCAGGAATCCAATTACATGAACTACCACCACAGCCACCCAAGGTTTGCATTAAGAGGAAGGTGGTATCAAGAGCTGGACCAGGAATTAAACCCAGGTACCCCAATTTGGGCACGTATCCTAAATGGTTGGCTGAATATCTGCTCTTCTTTATCACTTTAATTTGCATTTTCATGATGGATTATGATACAGAGTATCTTTCATATATTCTTATTTATGATCTGTATACTTTATTTAGCAAAGTATCTGTTAAAGTATTTTACTCAGTTTTTGATACTACTTAATTTTTTTTTTTTTTTGGACAGGCAGAGTGGACAGTGAGAGAGAGACAGAGACAGAGAGAAAGGTCTTCCTTTGCTGTTGGTTCACCCTCCAATGGCCGCCACAGCCAGCGCGCTGCGGCCTGCGCACCGCGCTGATCCGATGGCAGGAGCCAGGTACTTCTCCTGGTCTCCCATGGGGTACAGGGCCCAAGCACCTGGGCCATCCTCCACTGCACTCCCTGGCCACAGCAGAGAGCTGGCCTGGAAGAGGGGCAACCAGGACAGAATCCGGCACCCTGACCGGGACTAGAACCCGGTGTGCCGGCGCCGCAGGGCGGAGGATTAGCCTAGTGAGCTGCGGCGCCGGCTTGATACTACCTAATTTTTTAAAGCTCATATATATTAGATAAAAGCTCTTTATCAAATATTTCTTTTGCGAATATTTTCTCCTAATCTGTTGCTTGAATTTTTATGCTCTTTCAGCAAAGGCAGTTTATAGTAGTCAGTTCTTACATCAAAAGAGTATCTCAAATAAGCAATTTATCACTGCACTTCAAGGAATTAGAAAAATAAGAACAAACAAAATCTCAAATCAGTGGAACTAAAGAAATAATAAGTGTATTTATTTGTGGCTGATTGCAGCTGCCTTGGTCTGAGGCCCCCATCAGAACAAACAGCCTTTGCCACTATATGCTTTGGACATACTCCCATGCTGCATTGGTCCTCTTGAGCTGTAGGTTTCAAGTATTAATTAATATTGTGGCATTACTGTCCATAGGAACTACATCAGCAGCAGAAATGGCTAAAACAAACAGTCCATTTCTAGACCTTTCTATGATTTATTGCAAACAATACCCCAACTGGAGATTAGGTGTAGATCTTAGCTTTGAAGTCCTCTAGGGCAGAAGCAGTGAAAACACACCAATAGGTTACTTATGGCAATGTTTCAATAGTAGAAGTATGCATCGACTCAGAAGAAATAAGCAGACTGCTTTGAATTTCTGGAAGGACAGAAACAAACAAATCCAGGTTATGAAGACTTGAAAAATAACTATGTCTTCAATGTGTAGGAGACCCTTATAGCAGCAATTACTAAGAACTTTCAGAGAACTGTGACCTCACCTAGCAAACAAAATATCATGTCAGAAAGCAAGCAGCTAGCAATTGACATTTTTTTTTTTTGATAGGCAGAGTTAGACAGTGAGAGAGAGAGAGAGAAAGACAGAGAGAAAGGTCTTCCTTCCATTGGTTCACCCCCCAAATGGCTGCTATGGCCAGCACGCTGTGCCTATGCAAAGCCAGGAGCCAGGCCCTTCCTCCTGGTCTCCCATGCAGGTGCAGAGCCCAAGCACTTGGGCCATCCTCCACTGCCTTCTCGGGCCACAGCAGAGAGCTGGACTGGAAGAGGAACCACTGGGACAGAATCTGGCGCCCCAGCTGGGGCTAGAACCTGGAGTGCCAGCGCGACAGGCAGAGGATTAGCCAAGTGAACCTCGGCACTGGCCAGCAATTGACATTTGACATTTGAAAGTTCTCAGATGAAGAATTCAAAACACCTGTTTTAAGAAAACTGAGAAAACTTCAGAAGAGCCCACAGAAATTATTGAATATCCTAACAGAGATTAACAGAGAGAAGAAAAGAATTTAAAAGTGTGAAAAAGAATTTCTTGAGCTGAAACATACGCTAAATGAAATGAAAAATGGAACAGAATATATCAATGATAATAAAATAGATCAGAGAGAAGAGTAATGAGATCACAATGAAATGCAGAATATTAGGAAATGTATAATCAAGGAGAAAAATATCAAGATAAATGATGTTATGGGAATATTAAGACAGCATGAAAATAGCATATATCTGAATTATGATTCAAGAGGAACTCGAGAATGCCAAAGGTGCAGGACAGATATTGGAAAGTAAAAAAGAGTTCTCAATTCTAGAGAAAGATATGACTAGTGAGGTACAAGAAAGTCAGAGGACAAACTTAATACTGTCAAAGCACTAAAGGGAAAAAATGAATCCTTTAGATATGTGAAAGAAATAAATGCAATCCAAGATAAACAAATGCTAAGAGAATTTACTTAACCAGATCTGTCCTACAAGAAATTCCAAAGGAAGAAAATCAAACTGATACTTACAAATAAGAAGAAATATCAGAAAGGTAGAAAGCAAGCTGGTGAGATTTATTAAACAGATAAATTCAAAATACTCTAATGTTGTAAACATGGTGCATAAACCATTGATATCTTTAGTATAAAAACTGAAAAACAAAATCAATAGAAATGATAGTAACCATATGAATATATTGTCATATAGATTATATAGAAACATATACAATGGGACATCCAAATGTGGGGGTTGGCAATTGGTCCAGTGGTTAAGATGCTGGTCGGGATATACACATTCCATATCAGAGGGCTTGGATTCATGGCCTGGCTCCACTTCCTATTCCAGGTTCCTTCTAATGTGTGCCCTGAGCGCAGCAGGTGATGACTCAAGTAGTTGGGTCTCTTACACCTACCTGGTAGACTTGGATTGCATTCCCAGCTTCTGGTTTCAGCGTGGCCCAGCTCCAAATATTGTGGGCATTAGGGAAATGAATAAGCAAAATGGAACTCTCTTTTTCCAAAAAATGAATAATAAAAAATTTGAAATGTGTTAGTAGGCTTTCAGTTTTGCAATTAAGATATCCACATCCCACATAACAGTTTCTGGGTTTGATTCTCAGTTCTAGTTCCTTTCAATGGATATCCACTAATACAGATTCTGGAAGTGGAAGTGGTAGCTCAGATAATTGCTTTCCTGCCATGTTAGTGAAATATCGGATAGTGGCCTTGGTATCTAGGTTTGGCAATGGCCCAGTCCCAGCTATTACATGCCTTTGGGGAGTTATTTATTGAATAGGAATCTGTGTCAGTCTTTTTCTCTATATATATCAGATCTGGAATCAGACAGGGATATGTCAATTTCACCACTCTTACTGAATATAGTATTAAAAGTATTAGAAAGATCAGTTAGGGAAGAGAAATAAATAAAGGTCATCAAAATTGGAAAGTAGTAAGTCAAAACATTCATATTTTCAGATGATGTAGTTTGTGCATGGAAAACCTAAATATTTCCTCAAAAAGCTGTTAGAATTGATAACCAATTCTGTAAGTTGACAGGATCAAAAATAAACATTAAAATAGTATTTTGCACACCCATAATAATATTGCTGAGAGAGAGATCAACAAAATAATCCTATTCCCAATAGCTACAAAAATTTAAATATTTAGGAATAAATTAACCAAAGAAATAAGAAATCTCTACAGGGAAAATCATAAAATAATGATTTAAAAAATTCGAGCCGGCGCTGTGGCTCAATAGGCTAATCCTCCACCTTGCGGCGCCAGCACACCGGGTTCTAGTCCCGGTTGGGGCACCGGATTCTGTCCCGGTTGCCCCTCTTCCAGGCCAGCTCTCTGCTATGGCCAGGGAGTGCAGTGGAGGATGGCCCAGGTGCTTGGGCCCTGCACCCCATGGGAGACCAGGAAAAGCAACTGGATCCTGGCTCCTGCCATCGGATCAGCGCGGTGCGCCGGCTGCAGCGGCTGCCATTGGAGGGTGATCCAACGGCAAAGGAAGACCTTTCTCTCTCTGTCTCTCTCTCTCACTGTCCACTCTGCCTGTCAAAAAAAAAAAAAATCCAGGAATGCACACAAAGAGAAATGGAAAGATGTTACTTGATCATGGATTGAAAGAATTAATATTATTAAAATGTCCTTACTATCTAAATCAATCTACATATTCAGTGCAATTTGAATCAAAGACAATCACATTCTGTACAGAATTAGAAAAAGCAATCTTAAAATTTATATGGAACCACAAAGACTAGAATATTTGAAGTGATTTTGAGGAACAATAAATAAATAAATAAAAGTAAAGAAAAATAGATTTCATTTTTTTATTTTTTAAAAGATTATTTATTTGAAAGGCAAAGTTACAGAGAAAAAGAGAGACAGAGAGAAAAAGAGAAGGAGAGAGAGAGGAGAGGGAGGGGTGAGAGAGAGAAAGTGAAAGAGAGAGGGAGGGAGGGAGGGAGAGAGGGAGACAGAGAGGGAGAGGGAGATGGAGAGGGAGAGGGAAAGGGAGAGGGAGAGGGAAAAAGAAACTTACCTCCATCCAATGGTTCACTCGACAAATGCCCTAACAACCAGGGCTGGGCCAGGCTGAAGCTAAGATCCAGGGTCTTCATGTGGGTCCCCCACATGGGTGCAGGGGCTCAAGCACTTGGGCCATCTTTCACTGCTTTCCTAGGCACACTAGTAAGTAGGTAGTCAGATCAGAAATGCAGCAGGACACAAACCAGCACCCATTTTGGATGCCACTGTGGCAGGCAGTGGCTTAGCCCATTGTGCCACTATGCCAGCTTGAATACTTGATTTCAAATACTACAGGAATATAGTAATTAAGGGAAACAAAGGAATATGATATGACATTTAAAAAAGGATATATAGATAAATGGAACAGAATACATATCCCAGAAATAAATCCACACACCTACAGCCAACTGATCTTTGAGAAAGGAATCAAGAATACAGATTGGAGAAAAGATCATCATTTCTTTTTTCTCCACAAGCAACACATAGTAATTTATTTTGAAACTAGCAATAAAATAATCATTGACATTTTTAAAAATTATAAACAAATCAAAAACAAAATACTTACATGCTGTATTCCACTCTGTAAATCTGAGGACTCACTCTCAGAGGACTGTAATGGCCTGTGATTAAAGTTTGCTTCCCCCATTGCTGGAGTGAGTCCACTATTTCACATCATAACCAGAGGCAAAGGGGAAATCCCTTTACCCTACATGAGTGCTAAGTGAAGACTGGGTGTGTTAGCCTTTCCTAAGCAAGCTAATGGGCAGTGCCTGGAGTAGAGTGCACACCAACCTGGAAAGCTTTCACGTCAAAGCTGAAATACATCTGGCCCCCAAATCACGGAAACTGGCCAAGACCAGCAAAGAACCTGAGGTGCTTGCCATTGAGTTAATACAGACACTAGAAGGTATCCCAGCTGTTGCTTCCTCCATAATAAGAAGTGGGGGACACAAGCTGTTTAGCTTGATAACCTAAAAGTAAGAAAAGATGCTGACTAAACTATAAATATGTAGAAGAAATTAAATCAGGTTCTTATCTCTCACCACATAAAAAATCAACTCAAAATGGATCAAAGACCTAATGTAAAAAACATAGGGGAAACACTTCAAACATTTGTGTAGGCAATAACTTTTTTTTTTCCTTTGGAGAAGACTCCAAAGTGCAAACAACTAAAGCAAAACTAGACAAAAAGAATTATGTCAAGTTCAGAATGCTCTGCATAGCAAAGGAAGCATCAATAAAGTAAAGAGACAACTGACAGAATGGAGAAAATGTTTGCATGCCACTTAATGACAAAGGATTTAAGACTAGAATAATCAGGAACTCAAGAAGTTCAATAGCAATGAACAACCAATCCAGTTAAGAAATGGGCAAAGGCACAGAATAAACAGTTCTCAGAAGAAGTACAAATTAGCAAGAAATATATGGAAAAGGGTCCATATTAATAGTCTCTCAGATAAAAAATAATTTTCAATTTGAAAATATGGAAACAGATGTAATACAAATGTGGATTCTCTTATTAGTATTTTATATCTTTTGAAAATATATCCTTTCACCTATCTTTATAATCAGTATCAAATAGTTACCACTTCAAAATAGCTTGTTATAACTAAAATATATTTTTGTAAGCCTCATGGTTAAAGAAGAAGAAATACTCTGTTATAGGCCACAAGAATAAGCAAGGAATGAAAACACACTATTAAAGAAAAATCACCTAACACAAAGGAAGGTTTTAAGAGAGGAAGAAAGAAAGAACTACAACGAAACTGGAAAACAAGTGTCCAAATAGCAATAGTAAGACTTTACCTTAAATAATTACTTTAAGTGTAAATTTATTAAATTTTACAATTTAAAAGTCAAATATTGAATGAACAAAATTGAAAAATCAAGTTTATATACTGCTTATAATAAACTCATTTCAACTGCACTGACACATGTAGACTGAAAGTGAAAGGATTGAATAAGCTATTACTTGCAAGAGGGACACAAAAGAAAGTAAAAGTAGCTATATTTCTATCAGATAAAATAGCCTCTAAATCAAAAGCAATAAAGATTGTGACTACATAATTATAAAGATATCAATTCAAAGCCTACAGTACGACTTACAAACATATATGCAACCATTATCTGAGCATCAAATATATGAGTCAAATATTAATAGACTGGAATGGAGAGATGAACTGCAATGCAATAATAGCAGACGCTTTAAAACTCCACTTTCAGAAATGGATAGATCATCCAGGAACTCAACAAAGAAATAGCAGAATAAAATTGTACCCTAAATCAATAGTACAAACAGACATCCAAAGTACATTCCATCCAATACCTGCAGAATACACTCTTCTCAACAGCCCACGAAATTTTCTCCAGGTTAGATCATGTGGTAGGCAACAAAACAAGTCTCAAAAATTAAAATAATGTATAAATCATATATATCATAGTTTCTAACATATTGCATTGAAATTCACAATCAATAGCAAGAAAAACTCTGAAAACTACATAAACATGTGGAAATTAAATAACTTACTCCTGAATACCCAATTAACAAAGAAAGAAATTAAGAAGAAAATTAAAATATTTCTTGCGTGTAAGTGAAAATACAGCATACCAAAACCAAAAAGAATGCAGTGAAGGCAATTTATAACTGTCAGTTCTTATATCAAAAAAAGTTGGCCGGCGCCGTGGCTCACCAGGCTAATCCTCCGCCTTGCGGCGCTGGCACACTGGGTTCTAGTCCCGGTTGGGGCGCTGGATTCTGTCCCGGTTGCCCCTCTTCCAGGCCAGCTCTCTGCTGTGGCCAGGGAGTGCAGTGGAGGATGGCCCAAGTGCTTTGGCCCTGCACTCCATGGGAGACCAGGAGAAGTACCTGGCTCCTGCCATCAGATAGTGTGTTGCGCCGGCCATAGCGCGCCAGCTGCAGTGGCCCTTGTGGGGGTGAACCAATGGAAAAAGAAGACCTTTCTCTCTGTCTCTCTCTCTCACTGTCCACTCTGCCTGTCAAAAAAAAAAAAAAAAAGATCTCAAATAAACAATTATTCATCGCTGAACTTCAGAGAACTATAAAAAACAATAAGAGTCCGGCAACGCGGCTCACTTGGCTAATCCTCCGCCTGTGGCGCCGGCACTGCGGGTTATAGTCCTGGTTGGGGTGCCGGATTCTGTCCTGGTTGCTCCTCTTCCAGTCCAGCTCTCTGCTGTGGTCCGGGAAGGCAGTGGAGGATGGCCCAACTGCTTGGGCCCTGCACCTGCATGGGAGACCAGGAGGAAGCACCTAGCTCCTGGCTTCAGATTGGTGCTGCGCACCGGCAGTGGCGGCCATTTTGGGGGTGAACCAACAGAAAGATGACCTTTCTCTCTATCTCTCTCTCACACTGTCTAACTCTGCCTGTCAAAAAAATAAATAAAATAAAATAAAATAAGAAACCAAACCCCATATCAGTAGAAAGAATGAAATAATAAAATTCAGGGGCTCACATTGTGGAGTAGTGAACCTATTGCTTGCAACGGCAGCATCCCACATGGCCAGCACTTTGTGTCCCAGCTGCTCCACTTCTGATCCAGCTCCCTATTCATGAACATGGGAATGCAGCAGAAGGACCCCTGCACCCACGTGGGAGATCTGTATGAAGCTCTTGGCTCCTGGCTTCAACATAGCCAAGCCTTGGCAATAACTGTCATCTGAGGAGTGAAACACCAGATCAAAGATTCTCTCTCTCTCCTCTCCCTCTCTGCTTCTTTTTCCTTCCTTGTTGTATCTCCCTCTATCTCTAGAACTCTGACTTTCAAATAAATAAATAATTTTTTTAAATTAATAAAACTCATGGCAGAGGCAAGTATTATGGTACAGTGGCTTAAGCAGCAGCTTGCAGTGCTGGTGTCCCATATCAGGGTGCTTATTCAAGTACTGAAATCTCTACTTCTAATCTATTTTCCTGCTAATGTGCCTGGGGAGGTTGTAGAACATGGCCCTAGAGCTTGGGGACCTGCTACATATGTGGGATACCAGGATGGATTCTCTGGCTCCTGGTTGCAGCCTGGCCAAAACCTGGCTGTTGTGGCCATTTGGGGATTGCATCTGCAGATGGAAGTTCTCTCTCTGCCTCTACCTTTCTCTCTCTCTCTTTCTCTCTCTCTCTCTCTCTCTCTCTGTAGCTCTGGCTTTCAAATAAATAAATAATAAATCTTTTAAAACATAAAATTCAATGCAGAGTACCTGAAAGAGAAACTATATTAAAGATGACACAAAAATCAATGAAACAAAGAACTAGTTCTTTGAAAAGACAGGCAAAATTAACAAACCTTATCTAGACTAAGAAAAACAGTGTACTCAAATAAAATCTGGGAAGAAAAGGTAAACCTTATAACTGATGTTGCAGAAATAAAAACAGTTATTGAAGTTTTTATGTAAATAATCATTTTTCAATGAAAATGATATCTTAGAATAAATGGGCCAATTTATCAAGATAAAATTACAAAGATGTAGAACACAAAATAGATCAATAATAAGTAAATGAGATTGAAGTTTTTATAAACAGTTTGTCACCAAAGTTCAGAACCAGATGGATTCATTGATATATTCTACCCAACATTTAAATAAAATTATATACCAATTCTTCTTAAATTATTCATAAAAATGAGGAGGAAATGTTTCACACTAGTTCTGTAAGGCCAGCATTATCATGAAACCAAAACCAGACAAGGATATAACAAAGAAGAAAGCTACAGGCTATCTAATATTCTAGATGAATATGACAAAAAAAAACCCTTAAACAAAATATAAGCAAACCAATCTAACAACATGTTTAAAAAATTATTCATATATGAGCAATTGGGATTTGTTGTGGGGACACAGGATGGTGTAATATATGCATCTATAAGTATTATATACCACATCAATTGAATGAAGGACAAAAATCATGATCATGTCCATAGATGCAGAAACTGCATTTGCTAAAATCCAATATCCCTTTATGATAAAATCTCTGAATAAATTAGGGATATAAAAATGTACCATAACAAATAAAGGACATATATAACACACCAACAGCTACTATTTTATTGAATGGGAAACAGCTGAAAACTTTCTCTCTCATATTGGGAATAAGTCAAGGATGTCCACTTTCATCACTTTGTTCAGCATTATATTGGAAGTCCTGGTCCAAGAAATTAGACAAGAGAAAGGAACAAAGGTCATTCAAATTGTAAAAAGGGAATAAACTTGCCACTTGTAACAGGTGACATGCTTTTACATGTGGAAAATCCTAAACACCGCATCAAAAAAAATTCGGAAATAACAAACAAGTTCAACACAATTGCAAGATACAAAGTCAATACACAAAAATATGATGTACTGTTCAATACATCAATAGCAAATTGTCTGAAAAAGAAAGGAATTATATTTACAAAAGCTGCAAAATTGACACCTAGAAACGAATATAATCAAAGACGTGAAATATCTCAACAATGAACCTATAAAACACCAATTAAAGAAATCGAAGAGGACATACAGAAATAAAAACAACCTATATTTATGGATTAAAATAATCCTATCTTTTCTTCCCTATGTTTATGGATTGAAAGAAATTGAAAGAATCAATATCTTCAAAACATCTATTATGTTCAAACCAATTTACAGATTCAATGTAATGTCTGTCAAAACACTAATGACATTTACACAGAACTAGAAAAAAATTCTGCTAAAATTCGCCAGGAACCAAAAGACTAAAGCAATCATGAATAAAAATAACAAAATAGCAGACACTTCACTACCATAATTTAAATTATATTGCAAAGCTAGTAATTAAAATAACATTATACTTGCCCAGAAACATATATTGACCAATGAACAGAGTGCTTCAGGGTAAACTCTCACATCTACAGTGAACTGGTCTTTGACAAATGTGTTAAGAAAACAAAGCACGATCATTTCAATAAATGGTGCCAGAGAATTGGATATCCAAAGGCAAAGAAAAAAAACTATATTCATTTCCCTCACAATGTACAAAAATCAATTCAAACTGGATTAAATTACTTAAAGACCCCAAATTGAAACCACTATAATATATCATAGGGGCAAAGCCTCAGTACATTGGAATGCACAAGGCTTTGCTTTGAGTCATACCCTAAGAACACAAAAGTGAAAAGCAAAGCAGACACATAGGATTTCATCAAACTAAAGAGTTTCTGTGCAGGAAAAGAATCAGTAGAGTAAAGAGACAACCTATATAATTGGAGAAAAATATTTATGTAACTGATAGGAGGTTAATAACCAGGATATATATTGAATTCACACAACTCAATAGTATTAAAAAAAAGCATATAATGTTTTTAAAAAATGCATCAGATCAAAACAAACATTTCTCAAAGGAAGACATACAAGTGGACAAAAGGTACAAGAAAAAATGCTCATTATAAGGAAAAATACACATCAAATCCAGAATGAGAGATATCATCTCACTCCAGGTATTTACAATTATCAAAACAATAAGGATAACAAATATTGTTGAGGATGTGGAGAACAGGGAACACTTGCATACTATTGGTGAGAATGTAAATTAGTAGAGTCACTGTGGAAAACAGTTTGGAGGTTCAGTAAAAGACTAAAATTAGAACAGATACTATACTAATACCAGGTGTGTAACCTATACTATAGGTATAGTATACTATTTATACTGCTAGTTGTGCAGCCAAGGGAAATGAAGTCATTCTTTTAAAGAGACACCTGCATTCCCATATTTATTGCAGCACTATTCACAGTAGGCAGGAAATAAATAATCCATGATTCTAACTGAAAATGAATAAAGAAAATATTGTGCACACACCCAATAGAATACTATTCAGCTATAAAAACAGATAAAATCTTGTCATTTGCAATAATATGGATGGAATTGGAGGTTAGGTGAAATAAGCCAAACGCAGAAAGACAAGTGCTACACTCATATGTATAATCTAAAAATTTTATCTCATGGATGCTAAGGTCATAATGGTGGTTCCCAGAGGGTGGGTAAAGCAGCAGGGAGAGAGAAATGAGCAAAGGTTAACCAGTGAGTACTAAGATAGAGTTAGATGCAAGTAGAAAGTTTTGGTATCTTTTGCACAGTATGGTGGTTATATATAATGACTGTATACTGTTTATTTTTCTACATGCATTGATTAAAAATAACCAAATTACTAAAAATAAACAAAATAAGCTAGTGGAGTTGCTGAATTTTTCACAATAAAAGGAAAATGGTTGATACATTTGAAATTTTTAAACAAAAATAAAATTGCAAAATCACATTGTGATGGGAAAATGAGTCCAGAGATTAAAGACTAAAGACGGGGTAGAGAAAATAGAGCTCAATTGCTGATAAATACAAAATGCATCCAAGTCAAACACTGAGACAAAATCTTTCTGACAACCATTTTGACAGGAAGAATCATCTGAATATTAACACTAAAATTTATTTTTTCAGATCTCCTCCTTTCCCTAAGTCTCAGCTTTGCCATATATAGGCACTTAACATAACTCTAGCATTTCTTTTCTCTTGTCAAAATGCTTACTAAGCACACTGTGATTCCTTTTCTCTCGTAGGCCAGTGACAGTATTTTTACAATAGTGCTAATATTATTACTAATGTTTCAAAAGCATGATGTATTGAAGAATGGCATACAAGCAATTTTGGAGAATTAATAAAGATACCTACAAAGGCTTAGATACGTGCCTCACCTGCATTTTATTTGCTGAACCACACTTAAGATTGAAGTTTTGCTATCCTTGATTTTCTATTAAAGACTTTTCCCTTCCAATGCTAACTTCAGCTATTTTTCCATAAAATACTGTAGTAATGTTAAATTACACATAACCCACTATCCTTCTATAACCAATGCACTATAAAACTTTAGTTGAGGAATTAATATAAACCCAAAGTGGTTTTAAAATAACCTCTCACCATCACATTAATGTTGGTTGCAAATACAATGTTTTATAAAAATCTTTAATATGATGTCCAATCTTGAATATTTTTCTGATTATCTTTTAAATTTGGGTTAATATTACAATTGTGACAAATTAGAACATTGATCTTTAAAAGGTTTTCTTTATTAAGCTATTAATATTTTGAATATTGTTGAAAGAATGCATGAACCAATATAACAATTCCTGATTCTTAATATATTAAGAGAATGTAAGATCAGTCTGAAATAGTGTGGGGAGCCATTGCACGGCGCCCTAAAGATGGCGCCGGCTCCTTTCTCCCGGAAGGACTGGCGAGAAACAAACAACTCCTAATAAGGAGATGGCTGAGCTCCCTTCCGGCTTCCGCATTGCTGTACCTATCAATCCTTGCCACTTGGCTGCTTTTGATTGGTGTGCTGATGGCTATAAGAGGGATGGGAGAGGGAAGGAGGCAGAAGAAGAAGCTTGTTCAAGGTTCCTGAATAAACTGCTTGAAGAAGAGTTCGGGTCGTGTCTTCCTTGCTGGTCGAGGGACGCGACAACTGGTGGCCCGTACGGGGAACCATCTCAAATGCGAACTCAGAACTTCCTGCAGTCAGGGCAGCGCTGGTAAGTCCCCCAGGAAAATAAGGTGGGGATCCGCGATAAGAGTGGGAAGTCCTGCGACAATAGCGGGAGGATAGCTCTGCGATTAAAGCAGAGGAAGTTCTGTGACAAAAGCAGAAGGAGCTCTGACCCGTGGCCAGGGAAAGAGTAAAATTTTTGACGATGGGTAATTCACAGTCCCATCCAATTTTTCTGGCGCTGAATGCGCTGCTTTGAGAAAACGGTTTGAAACTTAAGCCTAGTACATTGCATAGGTTTTTACGTAACTGCGATACCATTGCACCCTGGTATGGGGTTTCGGGAAGCCTTACTATCCCTTCATGGGACAAACTAGGCAGGGATTTGGATTTTGCATTCGAACAGGGTAATCTCGAAAGGGGAGTGAGACCAATATGGAAGTTAGTGCGAGCATGCCTCGAGGATGAGCAGTGTAGTGAAACTATTCTGAGCGGTCAAGCTGCCTTGGAGGAGCTTCAGGAAGAGCGCTCCGAGAGAGCTGCCAGTGAAAAAGGGAAAACTTTGAAGGAGAGTCAGAAAAGAACTAGGAAAAAACTGTACCCCGATCTTCCCGAGTTGCGCAGCCCCTCCTTAGTAAGTAGTACTAGTGCAGAAAGCAGCAGTGAGTCTGAAGAGTGTGGCGATAACAAAGAGTCTGGTATAAAGCAAGTACGGGAATTGAATCGGCAAATGAGGATTTCCAAAAATTACAGCTGCTGAGCCATTACCAGTTGTTGTCAGATTCCTTATATGTGGTGAACGCATTAAAGATATTGGAAACCACAGGACCGATTAAACCTTCTAGCCCAATTGTATCCCTAATGTCAGGTGATTGCTCATTGTCTGGATGCATGGGCCGCCTGGGGGAGACCCCAGGTGCTAAAAACTGATAATGGCCTGGCCTATACATCTCAAACCTTTACCACCTTTTGCCAAAAAATGGAGGTTCAACTTGTCCATGGATTACCATACAATCCTCAGGGTCAGGGCATAATTGAGCGAGCACACTGCACACTGAAAGAATATCTTTTAAAACAAAAAGGGGGGCACGACAGGCCAGGAGAAAGAGAGAGGAAAAATTCCACAGGTATCTTGACCTAGAGAAAAGTCTTAATTCGATAACCCTTTCCAACTTGATGGGTTTTTCTCTTTACAGTTAATAAAAACTTAAGCAATGGGCTCATACGCTGACAATTCTTTCCTGTGCTGCTGTAGCTAACTTATCTAATGAGAGTTTTCATGTGTCTTGAAGGTTTCACATTTTTCTATTGCCAGTATGAGTCTTGATTGGAAAAACTGCACCATGAAGCTGTTCACGTTATATCTCTAATGTTTGAGTGATTACCTAACTCTGATTAGATCTAGTCCACAGCCTTGGTTAAACGTACTAATTTTTGACTAAAATGGTTTGACTCTCTGATAGTTTAAATTCTAAACCGAGTCTTTCAACTTTGGGGCTTCCAGTCGGATCCCTGGAACTCTCAAAGGATGGGACTCTAAATTTGTTAAAGTAACAGCTGTTTGAGTCAATTCAAATTGTACGAAGTGTATTAAAATGTAGTAAATGATGTCAAATCTATGTTGTATTCATGTTTTTGCTTTTCAGCTAAAGTAGTCTTATAAAAATGAGAGTAAATTCTGTGTATACAAGCCTTTATGTTGTTAACTCAAGTAAGCCAATACAGATTGGTTCAGAAAGTTGGGTTAATGCAAATGCCCTTTGGTTCACTTGCTCAGTTTTACATTTACATGTCTTTGATATGCTTTAAACTTGTTTCTCTTAAGGATGAAGATCTTTTCAAAGTTGTAAATATGCACTAGTGACTGTTGCTGCCCAAGTGGTGTTATCCTTATGTTACTTAAAAGCATGGAAATGTAATTTTGACTTTTAATTCAGATAATGGTGTGGTATTCATTAATAGCTCAGTGTTTTAAGTTATCCAGGCATCGGTGCTAAGTAAAATATGGAAAACGTATTATGTGTACCTTTAACATCTTAAATTTGATAAGAGAGACTTTTAAGTTTGCCAGCATGTATTCTCATAGGTTGTCCATACATGATAATTCAAGACTGTAAAAGTAACTACAGGTATAAAGTTTCAGAAGGTGTGAGCAAGTCATGAAAAGTTGTAAAAAGTTTACGATTTTAAAGCATTGTTTACAGAGTTTTCTATAAGTTAAATGTTAATGCCAAAATTACACTAACCTAAAGTTGAAGTCTGATCTTCTGTTATAACAATGGGATTTTTTAAAATGTGTACTAATGTTAGTAATTATCTGGAAATGGTCTCAATTGTAAATCTTAAAATCTGTTGTTGCAAAAACTGTAACGTCTCTTTTTAACAGTGTCTGCTTAATCAGTTACTCTGCCATTTCTAAAGTTAGGTCGTGTAAGCTCTTTTTAACTCTGTTAAATAGTTCTGAGTTATGTGATAATTTCATGTGCTAACTCTTATGTTCAAGGTTTTTGTATTTCTGGTTTACCTAAAAATTCATGTTCTGCCAAGTAAATGTGTACTCTACTGTCTGTTAAGTTATGATTGATAAAAAGTATTAAGTCTTAAAAAGTTATGTTAAATATTATTATGATCAGATCTGGTCTAAAAGTGTTAAAATCACCCTGACTAAATGTTAAGGAATTCTATTTTGACCAGATACTCTAAGTTCTCTTGGCACCTTTAACAGACTTTCTGAAAATCAAAGTTCTAAATTCTCTGGACTTTTGGTATCTCCAGAGGGCCCCTGGAGATGTCAAAAGATATATCTCTCATCTTGCAGAGATAATAACCAATCGGGCTGTTTAGATTAAAAGTGGTGCCAAGATGTGAAATGATGCTAAACTTCAGCTATAAACGTGTTTCTTTCTAGCTGCTCCAGTCTCTGGCTCAGAAGTCAGATCCTTTAAAGAGGGACTGACAAAGTCTAAGAAGCATCCCATGGTCATGATTTGCATCACCTCAATGTCCAAACCTTAAGCTTTGGCAGATGGATGTTACCCATTTTTCTGAATTTGGTAAACTAAAATACATACATGTCTCTTTAGATACATGTTCAGGTTTTGTTTTTGCCACCCCGCAATGCGGCGAGGCTGCCAAACATCTCTCATTGCCTTCAGGCCTTTGCTGTTCTAGGAACCCCTATACAGATAAAAACTGATAATGGCCCAGCGTATACTTCCAACTCTTTTAAGCACTTCTGTACTAACTTCCACATCTCTCATCACCGGGATTCCTTATAATCCCCAGGGACAAGGTATTGTGGAACGAGCACATGCCACATTAAAAAATTATTTACAAAAAATAAAAAAGGGGGAATACGGGACCATGGCATATTCCCCACAAAAATGGCTATCACATGCTCTTTTCATTTTAAATTTTCTAATACTGGATAATCAAGGGAAATCTGCAGCTCATCGTCACTTGCATCCTGAAACCAAAAGACAACAAGTCTATTTGAAGTGGAAAGACCCTCTAACTGCTCAATGGTATGGACCTGACCCTGTTTTAATATGGGGACGTGGACATGTTTCTATATTCTCGATGGTTACCTGAGCGACTGGTGCGGCAAACAATGTCACAAAGCAGCCCCTCGATCTTCATTATGATAACATTGCTGATTGGGATCGTTACTGCAGCCGTTATAACCGCCATTTCCATTGCAGCTGTGGGTGCTACAACAGCTGCTATAGCGCTCACAGGGACAGTTCAAACTGCTAATACCCTGAATAATTTGACAGCCTCCGTGGCTGCTGCTTTGGATACTCAGACATCCTTAAATGTACATATAAAGGGAGGCTTGATGATTGTTAATCGGCGTGTGGATTTGGTACAGGAGCAGGTGGATACTCTCTGGCAGCTTGCTCAGCTAGGATGTGAGTGGAAATTTTCAGGGTTGTGTGTGACCTCTGTTCAGTACGATAACATGACTCAGGCAGCAAATTACTCTAAACAGTTGTCTCAGATGCTCTTGCAGAATTGGTCCGCAGAATTTGACTACACCTTGAAGCAACTGTGCCTTGCCGTGGTCACCATCAACTCCACACGTGTGGATGTCTCCTTCACATCTGGATTGTCATCCTGGATCTGCACAGCCGTCTCCAACCTGAAGGAGTGGGCAGGACTTGGAGCTTTGACGGGGTTGCTGTTACTTGTTGTGTTATTTTGCCTGTGGTGTTTGTGCAGGATGAGGACAGCTCATTGGCGGGAATTGGCCATGATAGCTCAAGCCTTTTATGCCCTTGAGGCTGGACAATCGCCGCAAGCATGGCTGGCCTTCCTTGAATGCTAGGCATGGGTGCAGGGTGCGAGGCAAAGCACTGCAGAGAGAACGAGCCATTACGTTCTCTGGAAGGCAAGTCTGTCTGCATGTGGGTTGGCATCCCAGATCCCACCCCCGCGAAAAGGATGCTGTTCCAGGTGGATGCCTGGCAGTGGGGGACAGACCCCTACCTTCTCCTGTAATCCTTAGATGCCTGGTTCTAAAACAAAAAGGGGGAACTGTGGGGAGCCATTGCACGGCGCCCTAAAGATGGCGCCGGCTCCTTTCTCCCGGAAGGACTGGCGAGAAACAAACAACTCCTAATAAGGAGATGGCTGAGCTCCCTTCCGGCTTCCGCATTGCTGTACCTATCAATCCTTGCCACTTGGCTGCTTTTGATTGGTGTGCTGATGGCTATAAGAGGGATGGGAGAGGGAAGGAGGCGGAAGAAGAAGCTTGTTCAAGGTTCCTGAATAAACTGCTTGAAGAAGAGTTCGGGTCGTGTCTTCCTTGCTGGTAGAGGGACGCGACAAAATAGCATATGTAGTTTCCCCTCACCTAAGGTAGAAGAAGCTTTTTTCTAATTGTATATTACTTTATATAAAAGGTAATGTTTTCAAAGTAACATTTATTCATTAAATACATTATTTGTTGAAATCTGTTTCAAAAACTTAGAATTGAAGATGACTTTATTCTTATTAGTTTGAGATGTTGGAATATAACTTAAATTGAATCAAGAGTTTCAATCTAAATAAATTTGACCCCATAATGTTTACTGAATTCTAAGAAATACTACCTTCATAGCTTGAACTATGTCCAAAGTCATAAATAAGAATAACAAAACAGCTTCCTTTATCAATGGTCATCCCTTGGAAACTGGGTTATACCCAAATCTTTTTGACCCTTCAGAATTCCTTTTCTTTCCTGATCTGTTGCCAGAAATCTTAAATTACATCTTAATGTAAAACTCCAACTTAATTTTCATTATGGTAAATATCAAAATGTGGGTACTTTAAAAAGGTTTGTGGAAAATAGAATCAAAAGTTTTATTTTTGTATTCCATACAAATTTCTCACATAATACTTATTTCCTATTAACTTTATAAGATTGTATATTTAACCCACAAAACCATAGTTCTCTTAGGGATCCACAAAAATGTCTGAGAAGTCCTCAATTTAAGATGTTTAAGAAATAATAACACAGAAGATCTGTCTTGTAAATCTTGCCTAGTTTATTCTATTTTACCATCTGAGATTTAGTTTATATTTTAAATCTTTCACTACTTTGAAGAACGTGATGATTCTATTTAACCCATAGGTCGTACCCGCTCACTCTGGATTAAACCACTACTGTCAACTCGACCAGTGTAACTAGACAACTCTCTGGTTAAGCAACCGGATTTTAAAAATGCTAAAAATGTCTGTTCACATATTTAACTTACAATATAATATCTATAAAACAACCATTGTAGCTCTGTTAAAACATAAAAGAGGGGCCGGCTCTGTGGCTTATCGGGTAAAGCTGCTGCCTGCAGTGCCGGCATCCCATATGGGCACCAGTTCGAGTCCTGGCTCCTCCACTTCCCATCCAGCTCTCTGCTGTGGCCTGGAAAAGCAGTAGAAGATGGTGCAAGCTCTTGGGCCCCTGCATCCATGTGGGAGACCCAGAGGAAACTCCTGGTACCTGGCTCCTGGCTTCTGATTGGTGCAGCTCTGGCCATTGCGGCCATCTGGGGAGTGAACCAGTGGATGGAAGATCTCTCTCTCTCTCTCTCTTTCTGCCTCTCCTTCTCTCTGTGTAACTCTTTCAAGTAAAATAAATAATAAATCTTTAAAAAAAAAACATAAAAGAGAGATCTTATCCTTCCTTTGTCAGGAATCCACCTTCAGAATCAAAGATAATTGTGATAAACCTACTGTGTTCCCCAGACACTGTCTGATAACTTTTCACACTACCAACCTTTACTTCAGCTTCTTTATCCACACTGGCTTCCCTGTTGGGCTTCAAACAAGCTAGGTTTGGTGTCCTTTGCTCGTCCTACCCACTGTGTAGGACTTTGTTCCCCAAGAAAGCCATTTGGCTGGCTCCTCCACTTCTTCAAATTCTTATTGACAAGTCTCTTAAAGACTTCTATCGACTACCCCCATCATTATGGATTTTAACTTCCAAACATTTCATTCTCCCTTCCCTAATTTATTTGTCCTTGTTGGCACTTAACTCCATCTAACATGAAATATATATATATTTATATATATATATATATATATATATATATTTTCCCAAGGCACGGACCCCTCTCTAGGGGCAAACCTATTCCACCTATTCCGGGGCGTCCTGCCCTTCACAAAGAATGACAGAGAGACAGAGATCTTCCATTCAAGTGTCCACAACAGACAGGTTTGGGCCAGCCTGAAGCCAGGAGCCTGGAGTTCCATTCAGTTCTTCCACATGGTGACAAGGGCCCAAGCATTTGAGCCATCACCCACTGTTTCTCCGGATGCATTAGCAAGAATCTAGATCAGAAGCAGAATAGCTGGGCTTGGTCTAGAAGTCGCTCTTCAGTATGAGATGCTGGCATCTCGAGAGGTGGATTAATTCATTCTACCACAATAGCTTCCTCTAGCTCGTGCTATTAAGAAACCATATTCCAAATGTGAATGAACAGAATAAGGATGTCCATAAGCACCAGATGGTAGTGCAAACAGAGTCAGAAGATATCCACAGGAGACATAATTGATAGGGATAGACCACAATTACTGAAGAAACAAATTCTCAATCTCTGCACTGGACTGAGGAGAGAATACAGTGAGTCCTTTGAAATGTAGGGAAGAGGGAAGAGTGCCTAGGAGTTCAAGGGGTCCAGACAAAAGAGGAAACTTGAAGCCTTCAGGGAATATTAGAAAAATAGGTCTTGATTCATGCTACAAATATTTCATTGAGAGCATACAGAAATTCTATCAAAAATTAAAATTAAATAAAATGGTTAGAAATAAATTTAACTAAAGAGGTGAAAATGTTCCATAAAACATTTATGAAAAAAATTGAACTTACAAACAAATGTAAAGATACCCTAAATAATGGATTTAGAAGACTTAAGTTGCAAAAGATCCACACTATTCAGAGTGATCTACAGAGTTAATGTAATCTCTTGTCAAAATTTCAGTGATATTTCTTTACAGACATAGAAATTGTAAACTTAAAATTCATATGGAACTTTAAAGCTCCCAGGCAGATAAACCAAACCCAAACAAGAATAACATTGAAGGAATAATACCATCTGATTTCAAAAAAATATTATGAAGCTATGGTAACCAAAACAGTATGGTATTGGCATGCAGACATGTAGAACAATTTAACCTAATAGGGAATCCAGAAATAAGCTCAAGCATACAAAGTCAACTAATTTTTAACAAGAACACCAAACTGATAACATGGGAAAGCAAATTCTTTTCTGTAAATGATGTTGGGAAAACTGTACATCCACATATAATGGAAAGAAGCTTGAATGTGTTTATACAATATACACCAACATCAACTTAAAAGGCATTAAAGGCCTAACTGTAAGACCTGAAGCTCTAAAAGTTTTAGAATAAAACATGGTGGAAGCAGTGTTTTTTTTTAGATATGATGCCAAGAACACAGATATCAAAGTAAAAATAAACAAATGGGATAATATCAAAATAAAAATTTGGATAGCAACTGAATCAATGTACAAACTGAAAAAGCAGTATATATATTGTAAGAAGCTATTTGTGGGACCAGCATTGTGGCATAGCATGTTAAGCTGCCTTCTGCAATGCCTGAATTCCATATGGGGGCTGATTTGTATCCCAGTTGTTCCACTTCGATTCAGCTTCCTGCTGATATGGCTGGGAAGGAGGCAGATGACAGCCTGATTGCTTGGGCCCCTGTCACCCACGTGGGAAACTTGGATGAAGTTCCAGGCCCCTGGCTTTGACTCAGTCCAGCCCTGACCATTGCAGCCATCTGGTGAGTGAACCAATGGATGGAAAATCTCTTTTCATGTATTCATTCTCTCTCTCTCTCTCTCTCTCTCTCTCTCTCTCTCTCACTATGCCTTTCAAATAAATAAATAAATAAATAATTTTTAAAATGGAAAATAATCCCATATAATATTTTTAAACAGGAAATTTTTCCCATATATCTGATAAGGGATAAATTTCCAAAATTTCAAAGTATATAAGGAATTCACACAACTCAATAGCAAAAAAATCCCCAAATTATTGGATTTTTTTGCAGTATAATATATATTTTCATTAAACATAAACCTACTTTTATTTTTTTCTTAGTCTATTTTATCTGATGAGAATAGTTACTGCTGCTCATTTTTGATTACCACTTACACAGAATATTTTTTTCCATCCTTTCACTTTGAGTCAGTGTGTATCTTTACTGGTGAAGTGTATTTCTGGTAGGTGCCTTGATTTTAATCCAATCAGCTGGAGCTGAACAGGATCTAAAGCCAGGAGCCAGGAGGCTCTTCAATGTGGGTGTAAGGGCCCAAGTACTTGGGCTTTCTTCTACTGCTTTCCCAGGCCACAAGCAGAGAGGTGGATTGGAAGGGGAGCAACAGAGACTCAAACTGGCACCTAAATGGGATGCTGGCACTGAAGGCAAAGGCTTAGCCCACTATGCCACAGTGCTGGTCCCCTCAAGTATCATTTTTAAGGCTGGCCAAGAGGTGAAAAATTATTTCAGATTTTTCTTGTCTTGGAAGGCTTTCTTGCATCTTCATTTATGAATGAGTTTCAGTGGGTAATTTATTCTGCGTTGGCAGTTTTTATTGTTTTGGACTTCGATTATATCTTTCCATTCTGTCCATGTCTATAGGGCTTCTGTTGAGAAATCTAATGTTAATCTGATGGGAGATCCATTAAAGATGATCTGGCATTTCATTCTCTTCATGGTTTGCCTTTGAAAGTTTGACTACAATGTATCATAGGGATTTTTCTAATCATGCCTATTTGGGGTTCTGTGTGCTTCCTGTATTTGGATGGCCCCATTTTTTTCTCATAATTGGGGAAATTTCCTGTTATTATTTCCCTTCATGGAGCAAAGTAGTCACTAAACCTTCCACCAGATCCCTAGGCCATACTCAAAGCCAGTAATAACCATGGAATTCTCCCTCTGTCAAAGCTGCCAGTGGTGGTGGCCAGAGCAGACTCCTCTCACATTTCCTAGGAAGATGGTGCTCACAACTGGGCACCAGCCACGTACATGCAGGAGTTTCTGGTGGCTGTGTGTCTGCACTCTCTCCTCACTGCTCCATGGAGTCTTTTTTCTGTTCTGCCCATTCTCCACTGAAAATATCTCTCAAACAGTCCCCTGGGAAGGCGTTCCTTTTCTTGTTTTACTGTTATCTGTGGCTGAAATATTCAGCCATCATCGATCTCCATAACTTGATTTTCTGGATGAGCAATGAACCTGAATAGACACTTTCCCAAAGAAGTTATAAAAATAACCAACAGATATATAAAAGAGTGCTCAAAATCATTAATCATCAGGAAGGTGCACTATTTATTTATTTATTTATTTATTTGACAGGTAGAGTTATAGATAGTGAGAGAGAGACAAAGGTCTTCCTTCTGTTGGTTCACTCCCCAAATGGCCTCCACAGCCAGCGCTGCACCCATCCGAAGCCAGGAGCCAGGTGCTTCCTCCTGGTCTCCCATGGAGGTGCAGGGGCCCAAGTGGGGCCCAAGTGGAGCCCAAGCACTTGGGCCATCTGCCACTGCCCTCCCAGGCCACAGTAGAGAGATGGACCAGAAGAGGAGCAACCAGGACTAGATCCGACGCCCACATACGATGCCAGTGCCACAGGCAGAGGATTAACCAAGTGAGCCACGGCGCCGGCCTCAGGAAAGTGCACTTTAGAATCATGATCCATGAGATGTTGTTTCACATCTATTAAGATGGATTTTATCAAAATGATAAAAAAATACATTGGCAAGGGCAGGAGATACTTGTATGCTGTTGTTGTTAATGTAGATTAGGGTAGCCTCTTTAGAAACAATATAGAAGTTTCTCAAATAATTTAATTAGGACTACCAAATTATCTAGAAATACTACTTTTGGGCATATAGGAAAAATATAATCACCACAATGTAAAGATATCTGAACTCTTATGTAGACTGCAGTGTTATTCAGAATAGCCATGAAATGTTCATCAGTGAAGGAATGAAGAAATCATGGTAATTATATAGGTCTATATTTATCTTTATCAACCTATAATGAAATATTATTTTGCTTTAAAAAAGAAAAAAATCTTATTTGTGAAAACATGAAAGCATAAAGGCCACTATGTTAAGTGAAATAAACCAAATGCAGAAAGTACTATTACCCTACTTATATGTAGAAGTAAAAAATAAATAATTGAATACATAGGAACTTAGAGTAAAATGTTAGTTACCAAAAGTAAGGAGAGATGTAAAGAAGTAGGTAAAAAGAGTACAAAATTGCAATTATGTAGGATGAAAAAAATCTAGAGATATAATATACAAGTTGAGGGAGAGTTGCAGTTAATAACATTTTATTATACTTGGGTTATTTGCTGTGAGGGGAAGTTTTCAATATTCTTACCATGAAAACAAACACCAAAACAATAATAAAGGTAACTAGATGAAGTAAAAAATATGTTAATTTGCTTTATGGTAATCACTCCATTATGTGTATGCATACCAATATAGGTGTATTGCGACATCATGTTGTATACCCTAAATATATACAGTAAAATAACTTAATAAATAAATGTAATATGTTGGAATAGAAATTACAGAAATTGAAAGCATCTTTGAAGAATTAGTAAGTCCCTGAAATACTACAGACCAAAATTAGGTTTCACTGTTTCAATGGTTGATCACACAGGAACCACAAAAAAAAAAAAGAGTGCCAACAGTGAAAGGGTGGGGGGAAATGCCAGTGAAATCCTAAGTGGTTTTAGAGGAAATAAACCAATACCCAGGAATGAAAACATGTAACAGTCAGTAGCTATTTAGTGACATTTGAACACTGTAATGAGGATGGTCATTCTGGGGTTATTGAGCAGACACCCACAGCTTTAGCCCTAGGACCTTCGAGTTCTCCCTCACATTGTTTCAAACATTGTGAACATCCCAGAAGACTACTGGGCAGTTTTCTACTCTAAATATTACTTAGATTGCCTGTTGACTGAATTTTCTGTAGTGCTCCCTTTTTCCTTCTTTCTGATGACTATTAGCAATTCTTTTCCATGTCTCTTTATTTTTCTTAGGCATATTTTCAAAGTCCTAAAATAATTTTAACAGTGTCCTAAATTCTTAACAGTTTCTCCTTATGTTATATATTTCTACTATCAGTAATATACAGTATAATATAATTTTAATACAGTATAATATAATTGTAAAGGCAATTACACTTATTAAATGCTAAAAGTGCCACATTTATGTTTTAAAAATCACCCTCCTGGATTCTGGCAGACATATTTACCCCATATTAATTTTCACCCATAGAAAATATCATGCTGCTTTCCATTATCTTCTCTCTGGCATGGTATGCAATGAACCATCTGATATTTATAGCAATGCCCTTTTTCTGTCTACATACAAACTGCCTTTAACTGAGAATTTTGATCCTTATTCTATAGAACACTGTGTTCTCAGTACATTTCTATGCTGTGGAATTGAATTGCTAAACCTTTATCTTTTACCGATGTTCAATGTCACCCTTCAGACTGCTTTTCAGCATGAAAGATTTCTGCCACCTGTCTCCTTCATGCTGCCAAGTCCAGAATATAAGGTGCTGCTTTCTGTCCAGCCCTTTCCCTAGTCTGACTATTGAAATTTTCATGGAATGACCTGCAGCATTCAGCCAAAAAGCCGTGACAGCAACCTCCTCAAATGAGGTTTGAATAAAATGAATACTACAAGCACAAATGGAACTAAAAATCCAGTGAGTAATCTGAAGTACTTTGCAAACTAAATGACTATGCATTTGTCTTTGACGAATGACTTTGACCTTGGGTATAATCACTGCCCGGACTACCTACGGGAACAGGGGCAACTGTAACACACACACACACACACACACACACAGATACACACACACTTGCTGGTCATTTTTTTTTTAATCTCAAAGGCCCTAGCCACATTATTTACATCGTTTTGTCTTTTTAACTTCCAACATAACTTGTGGAAGTATACTGTAAAGCTATAGCTCTCTGTGATGTTATAATTTATTTAATGGATAGTTTATGAGTTTCACTCAAATTCAGTCTCTGCAGCTATGTTTCCTTTATGACAACAGAGTTTACACTACTGTCATTCAACAGCAGTTCAAGTTGAACCTCAGTGGTTGTGCAGTGCAGCAATTTCACCCATCTTCTTTGGGTTATTTCACTGAAGTTGTGTATGTAGCCACTGTTTATTGTTCATTCTTCCTCTCTGCAGGAACAGTACTCTGAGTCCGAGGTCCAATGAGCCTACTTTAGATGCAAGCAAACAGATTGACAGCTCCAGGACCTTATTATCTGATACTTTGTTCAGGCATTTGATGCTAAGCATGGTAGGCAAGAACCCTGGCAAAACACATTCAAAAGTGTAGTATAATGTCCTCTATCCATATGGTAAATTGAACAGAACTGCTGCTTCGTGACTCAAAAGCAGAAAAGTCTCAGAAAGCAATGTATTTCAGAAAACTTTCCTGAAGTTCAAATATATACTGCCTTAGTTACTTAACCTCCCTACATGGTCTGCAGATAGCAACTCCTTCTGTGCCAGGTGCTGAAAGAGCATATGAAAAGATTTGAAGGTAAGTATCATATGAAAACATGACTAAATAAAATTTCATATGAAAGCCAATGGAAATCCTCAACACTTTTTAAATATTAAAATGTAGATACATATTTAAGCCAAAAAAATTGAAGGAAATTAATACAACTTATCTGATTTCCTAGAAATGACAAATATTTACAATAAAAATTAAAGCACACAGGAAGTGAAAAGTCGTGGCCTGTAGCTTATGGTAGCTGCTCTAAGTGCAAAAGGAAGCTGTATCTGAATATGAAAGTCATAGGCAAAGAAGCCTATATGAGTTCCATGTTCCTCAGTTGGGTTTAGGAAAATCTAAATAATAATGGAATTTATTTTTGCCAAAGAGATAAATAGAGGTAAGGATTCATTTCAAAGGGATAAAACAATAAAACCATATTTTTAAAATACTGTAACTAGGAAAGCATCCAGCTGGTGATCAGTGGACAAAAGGAGAGGGTTGAATATTTACATGTAATACCCAGTGCCCTCGGAGAGAATGTTCCAAATGAGTTCTCTACAGAAAAATGGAATTATCCAAAATGTGGACCAAATAGATCAAACATTGTTAGGTCTTGTAGGATTAGAATAATGATGTAAAATAATTCTACATTTACTTTGCAGGAAGGATCTAACTACTTAATCCTGTACCTGACATGTTGTGCACTATAAATATTTGCTGAACAAAGGAAAGAGGAAAAAAATAGAGAAATAGCAAAAACAATAAAACCTTCAAGGATATACAAGCATTCTATTAGCATTTATTGACATTTTAAGTAGATCAGAAGTTATCAGTATGGGCTATACATACGTCATTATCTAAAATTACTATGACATACATGGAAACTAGCAATATACAATAAAGGAAAATATGGCAATATAGACGAAACTTTGATTTCTGTTTTCCTCCCTGTTCTTGGCTCTACTCTAGGTATAATATTATCATCACCATAGTTTATTTATAAATTTTCAACATAAATTTAATTATTATAATTATATACTGCCATTTTGAATGTTTTAAACAGTCTATGTAAATGATATAGTCTACATTCTTTATAAATTTCAGCTTATTATATTTGTGAAATTGTAGTTATGAAATTCCTCCAAATGGATAAGTATAGCTTCAGTTCATGCATTTTCATGACTTTATAACATTGTATTACATAAAAATATAACAATTCAGTTACTCATTGTTGTATTTCTAGTTGAAGGCTATTGCAGATAAGGCAGCTATAAAAAGTTATAATTCATATGAATTTACATAACTTTTTGCCTTTATAGTGTATGCTTTCTTAAAACAAAATCATTTTGTATTCCTATAAAGGGAAGAAAAAAGATGTTTTCCTAGTCACCCTTCCAAAAAATTTGGAAAGTACTGTTTGTATTAATGGCTTTATACATCCATCCGAATTTCATTTTTGTGGATGGTGTAAGACAAAATGTAGTTTATTATAAAAGAGAAGAATGTATCATGTCATCATTAGGTATGATGTTTGTTATAGGTTTTGACACTCACTGGTATAATTTATAAGATTAATTTAGGTATTTCTATTCTTGGTGCACTCGTTTTCTATAGCTGCTCTACCAAAGTACCATTAATTGGGTGGCTGAAAACAACAGAGCTGATTTTTTTCACAGTTCTGGATACTTGAAGCCAGAAATAAAAACTTTTGCAGGCACATTCCCCTTCTGAAACCTGCAGGCAAGAACACTTTCTCACTTCTTTCAGAGTTTGGTATTTACTTTGTTTAGCATTTCTTGGCTTGTAGATGCAGCACTCCAAACTTCCCCCATCATCACACACCCATACTCTCCTTTTGTGTCTCTGTTTTTGTATTTCTCCTTTCTTTTCTTCTATTCTCTGTTTAGAGTCCCCTAGAGGCTATACGTTCTTTTTTGTTAACGTTTATTTTTCATTTTTTACTTATTTGAAAGTTGGGCAGGGGAGACAGACACATGCACACACACACACACAAAGGGAGTGAGAGGGAGAAGAAGAGAGGAAGAGAGAGAGGGAGAGAGGGAGAGAGGGGGGAAGAGAGAGAGAATGAGAATATCTTCCATCTGCGGTTCACTCCCCAAATCTGGCTCACTTTTGCAAGTGCCCATGACAGCCAGACTGAAGCCAGAATCTCCTATGTGGGTAGCAGAGAGTGAAGCATGATCTGCTGCTTCCCAGGCACATTAGCAGTAAACTAGATCGGAAGGCAGACACAGGACTCCCCGGCACTCTGACCTGGAATGTGGGTATCCAAATGGGGGCTGAACAGGCTGAATTGCAATATCCTCCTCTTCTCTTGAAGACACCTATGAGATTGGATTAAGGACCCTCCATTCTCTGGGAGAACTTCATTTTAACTGATTGTACTTGCAATAATTCTGTTTCCAAATAAGTTCACATTCTGACATAATGGGAGTTAGAATTTTAGCATAACTTTTTGGGAAATGCAATTTAACCCACAAGACTTAGTAAAACAATACTGTTTAAAAATGTATTTTAAGTTCTGTGGATTTATTTTCTGAATCTTTTGGCAGATCATGTTTTTCCTGTTTTAAAATGCATCAATAGGGGGCTGGCACAGTGCACAGAGGGTAAAGCCGCTGCCTGCAGTGCCGGCATCGCATATGGCGGCTGGTTTGAGTCCCAGCTACTCTACTTCCGATCCTACTCTCTGCTATGGCCTCAGAAAGCAATAGAAGATGGCTCAAGTCCTTGGGCCCTTGCCCCCACGTTGAGATCTGGAAGAAGCTCCTGGCTACTGGCTTCGGATGGGCACAGCTCCGGCTGTTGAGGCCAATTGGAGAGTGAAACAGTGGATGGAAGAATTCTCTCTCTGCCTCTCTGTCTCTCTCTGTATAATCTGACATTCAAATAAATTTAAAAAAATCTTTAAAAAAACTCATTAATAGGGGGCCTGTGCAGTGGCATAGCGGATAAAGCCACCGCCTGCTCTGCCAGCATCCCATATGTATGCTGGTTCAAGTCCCGGCTGCTCCACTTCTGATCCAGCTCTCTACTATGGCCTGGAAAAGCAGTAAAAGATGGCCCAAGTCCCTGGACCCCTGCACCTGCCTGGGAGACTCAGAGGAAACTCCTGGCTCCTAGCTTTGGATCCAGTCAGCCCAGCTCCGGCCATTGCTGCCATTTGGGAAGTGAACCAGCAGATGGAAGACCTCTCTCTCTCTCTCTCTCTCTCTCTCTCTCTGCCTCTCCTTCTCTCTGTGTAACTCTGACTGGCAAATAATTAAATAAATCTTTAAAAAATAAATTAATAGGATTTTGACAGAATTCTATGATTTTCATCAATGTGGGTTCATATTCACACTTGGAATTCATCACTAAAGATTCTTTTTTATAATACCATTTAATCTTGTATTTCATATCTCTTGTATTCTTCTAGTCACCACAGGTATCCCTTCTATTTCACATACAAAGTAATATTTTAATTCTGCCATGAATTTTTACTGTCTGAAAATTGCCTTCCCCTTCCTTTAATTGTCAATATTTATTTAGAATTAACTACATGCTATCTGATGGTTTTTCATTTAATTCCTATTCTCATACTTCTATTTGGGATATATTCCTCCATTCTGAATTGTATCCTTCAAAAGATACTACAGTGCAGTTCTTTTGATAGGAAAGTCTTTGGGATTATTATTTTTTGGTATCTTTTGCTCTTCTTTGTTCTAAATGAATGTTTAGCTGAGGACATAATTAGAGATTGGCATTTACTTTCCTTCTAAGCATAAAGTAATTTCACTGTTTTTTTTTTTTTTTGCTTTCACTACTGATGTTGAAGGATCAGCTGTAAGTCCAGTTGCCATTCTTTTATTGATAATAGCTCTGTTTAATCTGCTTTCAAAGTTGTTCGGTTGTCTGCAATTTCACTAAAATTCCTACCAACAAATATCCTTTTATTTAACCCTGTTAATATTCCTTGTTTTCCAAATTTAAGCGTTCATGGATTTAAAAATACTAGCACTTCTTAATCATTATGAGAACATATGTTTCCTTTTTCTCATTGGATCATGATCTATATATATATACTATACGTATAAAATAATATATATTTCATATAATTATGCATTTAATTCAATAGTATGAATGTTAATGGATAGATTAAGTTAATGAATATGCAAATCTTTTTATTATTATTTTTATATTCTTTTTTGTAAGTTTGGAATTACTACTATATAAAATAAAATAATAAATTATATTTTCTTATACTCAGTCACTCATTCCTGCTATTTTCATTCATTTCAAATGTTTTCATATATATTGACATAAATTTGTTTCTTCTTTATCCTAAATATATCCTTATGACTTTAATGTGTAGAACTCTTGGGATAAGAATTTTGACACTTTTGTTTCTGATCTCTCCTAATCACTTGGTTGTTTCCTCATATGTTTTTTAGTTCTTTTTGGTGACAAGTTTCTTTAACTTCCTGATATAAATCTGTGGAGATTTTTATTAAAGATTTATTTAATTATTTTGAAAATAAGAGTCACAGAGAAAGGGAGAGACACAAACACAGAGATTTTCCATCCATTGGTTTACTCCCCAGATGGCCACAACTACCACACTAAGCCAGGCTAAAGCCACGAGTCCCATTCCATGGGTGGCAAGGGTCTAAGCACTTGGGTTGTCTACTTTGCTCTTCCCAGACCATTTGCAGGGAGATGAAGCAGTAGTAAAGCACCAGGATGAATCTCCAAGCTCATATGGAATGCAAGCTTCATGGCTAGTAGCTTTACCTGCTATGCCACAACACGGGCCCTGATCTATGGAAATTCTTATGAATTTCTTATGAAGTGAAGTGTGTCTTCTCTAAAGTTGTACATCTTTATATGAGTGTATTTGGACATACGATCTTTAAAGAGGTAATGAAAGTTAAATGCGGTCATGAAAGTGAAATCTAAACTGATATGACTGATGTACTTACGAAAAGACAAAGAGACACCAAGGATGAGTGCACACAGAGCCGTCATAGCAAGATGGCAGCCATCAGCAAGTCACAGGGAAACAAAAGCTGTCAACACCCTTAATTGGGACTTTCAAGATATTCTTATATCCAGAATATAAGAAAAAAAAATTTCAGTTATGTAAGCTACTCAGTCTATGGTATTTTATCATGACAGTCTTAGCAAATGATATGAGTACAAACTTCTAGAAGTCTTAGGATTGTACCAATCATGGACAACCTTATGTTCATATTTCAGCTTAGATGCTCCCAGAGTGATCACAACATGTAACATCAACTCAAACTCACACAAAGCCAGGAATTTGTTATCTTCTTTCTTGATAGATTTTTTTCCCAATCATAGCAGAAGCCACAGCAGTTAAGCTTCCGATATTGTAAATAGGTTATTGTCTGTGCCTTTTTTCTTTCTTTTCTTCTTCTTCTTCTTCTCTTCTCCCTCCTCCTCCTTCTTCTCCTCTAAATCTATACCCTTTCCAGGTCTTCAGGCTTATGTGTCTATACAGAACTCAAGGTCTCATCTGTTCTCTGTGTACATGATAAAGTGCCAATTCTGTAGATAATTAAAGCAAAAGGGCTTTAAAATTTTCTTAGATAATAAGGATTGTCATTTAATCCCATTTTTCCATCAACTTTTTGAAGCCCATGCAGATAAGCAACATTCTCAAGCAGTCATGTTTTTAGAGCTTATTTACCATTCATTTTTTACTTTTTTTAATTAATAGGTAAAGGAAGAGACAAATGGAGAGAAACAGAGTGAGTACACATTCCCATTCATTGGCTCACTCCCCAAATACCTACAAATGGCTGAGGCTGGACAAGTTCAAAGCTAGGAGCCAGGAACACAATTCAGGTTTTCCATGTGGTGGAAGGAATTTAATTACTGGAGCCATCATTATTGCCTCTCAGAGTCAATATTACCAGGAAGCTGGTGTCAGGAGTCAGGAGTCAAAGGCAGGCATTTAACCCATTTAACTCTGATGTGGGATGTGGGCATCTTAACTGTTAGGCCAATGCCTGCTCCCTGGAACTGACATTTTGAGGAAACTAATGATCCAGCTTATCGGGTTCCCTCTATATATTCACAAAAACTCTACCAGGGGGTCCAGAAGAGAAAGAGGAAGATTGTGTAACTAACATACATTACCCATTGTGTCTCCAAATGTTTGCTGGCATCTCATTATCTCAAAATGGCTTTTTCACATGTATTTTTTAAGCTGCAGAAATGATAACTGTATAAATAACTGAGCCATTTACCATAGAAATTTTATGGAAATACCTGATAATTTTCATAAATTGAAAGAAGCGTTGCATAACAAGTAGAACCAAGGACTATTTATATATATGAAGACAGGGATGTGAAAGCTAACAGTGACCTCTGAGAGGAAAAGAAAGTTACAGAACACTAAAGACTGTGGTGTAATTTAATATTTTAAGTACAAATGTGAAGCATCAATCATTTTATCTGGTGCCAGATTTCCTAGATTCATAACAAAATAATTGTAAAATGATTCCCTAAAATTCAAAAATCTTCCATGTAACAGAACCCATTAATGCACTTGTCCTCAGACATCAAGAACAGACCCAGCACTGCGTCTTGTTAGATTGGAATGGAAAAATGCAGCAGGAAGAAGGGAAAGTTCTGTCCAAAAAGAGTCCTAAGGACCCGTGGCATTTGTTGCCACCTACCTAGTTTTGGTTTGCAGGAAATTGCACAGCATTTCAAGGGGTCTTATTCTGCATAGTTTTTACACCAATATTATGTTTCCAAATTAGGTGTGAAAATTGGAATTTTGTATTATTAGAGAAAGTCTAGATAATAATGGTCTAAGGTAAGAGTCCAATTGAGCTGATGCTCTTGCTGGGAGACCCAAGCCTTCTTTTAGTCAGTGTTTCTCAATTCTATTGAACACAAGAAAACTTCCAGGTGATTTTCAAAATCGTAGTCTATATTCAAAAATAATTCAATCAAAATTTTTTCATATAGGAACCATCATCAATATTTTTCAAGGACAGAAAGACCAAAAACTGTTTCTATGTAAGTCTTTCAAACTTTAGGTTACAACATACCTGGAGGATTTCTTAAAACACAGATTGTGGAACCCTGAACTCCAGAGTTTCTGCTTTTGTGAGGGAACCCAAGAGTTTGTATTTCTAACAGATATCAAGGGGATGCTGCTGCTGCTAACTGAACTATGTGCATGACCAGAATTTGACCTCTGATGTCAGGGTACCAGATCTACCCTAAGAGGTAATCACATTGACATTGATATATACTTGCCCCTAAGCTAGCCTAGTTTTACCTAAATGCTTTGGGAACACTGCAGAGCTTGCAACTATGCACATAGTATGCTTGGACTATGGCTAAACCCTAAGATATTTCAGGGTTTAACCTTCATCTATCTTCTCATGAGACTGATCTAACTCATTGTCAACTTGGTGTTATCTACAGTAGTCTATTTGAAATCACAGTCAGTTTGGCCAAACCATACTTTGCATTTTAATAACCTTCTAGAATAATGATGAACTATCAAGTTGTAACTTTAGAGCTTCAGAGAAGTTTGTAGTAAAAAGCTGGGACTGTCTTTAATTTACTTAGGACATTAACTGCCTTTACCAGCATCCCTACCCCTCCCACTGCCACCTTAGCAAAAGTACTATGATTTCACTTTAAAATTTTTTTTTAGTTACTTATCATCTACTTGAAAAGCAGAAAAACAGGGAAAAAGAGAGAGAGAATGAGAATATGTTCCACTCACTGGTTCACTCCCAAATGACCAAGACTGCCAAGGTAGGACCAGGCCAAAGTCAAAAACTGGGAATTCCATTTGATTCTCCCACTTGGATGGCAGAAGCCCAAGCACTTGAACCATCTTCTGCTGCCTCTCAGAATACATTAACAGAAAGTTCTGTGGCAAATAGAGCAGGCAGGACTTGGACTGACATTCAGATATATGATATGGGCATGCCAAACAGTAGCTTAACAAGCTGTACTACAAGGCCTGAACCTACATTGCCTTCAAAAAATTTACCAAAGAAGTGCTATCTAGTATGCTTTTCAAATCCTATATTTTCTGGTACATTAAAGAATATGTTTTTCTGGCATTTTTCAATTTTTTTTCCCTTTTCTAGCCAGGTGAAAAATGATAGAGAACAAGAATGCCACAATAGTTTGATGTCCGTTTTTAAGAAAACATTATTGAAGCCAGCAGTGTGGTATAGCAGATAAAACCACAGCCTGTAGTGCCGGCACCCCTTATGGGCACTGATTATTGACCCAGCTGCTCCACTTCCAATCCAGCTCTCTGCTATGGCCTGGGAAAGCAGTTGAAGATAGCCCAGGTGCTTGGGCCCCTGCACCCATGTGGGAGACCTGGAAGAAGCTCCTAGCTCTTGGCTTCAGATCAGCTCAGCTCTGGCTGTTGCAACCTTTTGGGGAGTGAACCAGCAAATGGAAGATTCTCTCTCTCTCTCTCTCTCTCTCTCTCTCTCTCTACCTCTGCCTCTCTGTAACTCTACCTTTCAAATAAATAAATATTTTTTTAAAAAAGTGATTTTAAGAAAACATTATTGCCGCAACCAGAAACCAGTTTTTTTTTTTTTAAGATGTATTTATTTATTTGAAAGTCAGAGTTACACAGAGAGAGAAAGAGAGAGAGATCTTCCACCTGATGGCTCACTCCCCAATTGGCCGCAACTGCCAGAGCTGCACTGATGCGAAGACAGGAGCCAGGAGCCATAGCAAAGAGCTAGATCTGAAGTGAGGCAGCCAGGTCTCCAACTGGCGCCCATATGGGTTACCAGCTCTTCAAGCCAGGGCATTAACCCTCTATGCCACAGCACCGGCCCCGAGAAACCAGTTTTTACTTTTATAATTTCCTAGCTTTGGCAAAAATTATATCTGGTATTTTGGGATATGCATCATGCTTTCTAGGGTAAATATATATATATATATACACACATATAATATATATAGTGCCATTTTAAAATCTCATCTTCAACTGCTCTCCATCATGGCTCAAATTTCATAGAAAATGAAGTTAAGGTTAATTTCAATGAAGCATATATTTAAAACGAAAGACAAAGATTTTTCATAAGGTCACAACATATGAAAGAGCCATACATGGTCAGATAAACAGTGTTCATGTGGTGCCTGGATTTTCAGGGAGATGGTTTCTGGAATTGGCTGAGTGCAATTTGAAGACAAAACTAAGGAAAACAGCAACAGTATTCCTTTTGCTTTTTCTATGCCATTTTCTTAAAAAAGAATTTTATTTTATATTCTGAGAAAAAAAGTATAAAAATAATAATTTATTATTGTCAGTACCGGTTAGAAAGAAAACACCTTAAAAGAGAAGGATGGGGTACAACTGTCTGTCTTTAATATCAACTATAAATTCTGTTGACTAGTAAAATTCAGCGAAATGCATAAGGAATTTTATTTTTAAAACTACAGCAGCATTGGTCCAAGCTTTTAATAATTTTTAAACTAATTAGACACATCTAAAATCAAAAAAAAAGACTTTTAGTAATGATTCTATTCATTAGGAAGTTCCAACTTTCATGTGGGATAGTTGTATAATAAACTCTAAAATTGAAGTAGGATATTTCTTTCTTATGATTGAAAGCAAATTTTAAAAATTTCTTTCTAAAAATATGTGGTTTGGGTTTTCTTGTGTACATATTTTTATAAAAAATTCCTATTCTACATTCATTATATTTTGGTAAATAGAATATATTATTATTATTTTATTTTTATATTATTTTATATTATTAATATTATATTAATTTATCTCTCAGTGTGTATTGAATTCTATGTTTTGAGAAGTTTTGAACATGGTCACATAAGAACTGGGGGTCAAATCACCAACAGTACAGATAGGGCTTTCACTTATTTGGACAGAGTCCAGAAGAAAAAGCCACTGGGGAGTTAACACAAACTACAGATTCTTCAGTGGAAGGTTTTTTAAGATTTTTACTTATTTATTTGAAATGTAGAGTTACAGGCAGAGAGAGGGAGAGACAGAGAGAGAGGTCTTCCATCCCCTAGTTCGCTCACCAAATGAACACAATGACTCGAGCTGAGCCGATCAGAAGCCAGGAACCAGGAGCTGCTGGATCTTCCAAGCAGGTGCAGGGCCCCAAATACTTGTGCTGTCTTCCACTGCTTTGCTTTCCCAGGCCATAAGCAGAAAGCATTTCTGGAGCCTTCTAACCAAACTCATCAACTGATCCTTTCTGATTTAGTTTCCACACGGAAAACAGATTGACCTGAAATATTATTTTCTTTTGCTAAATACATTTAGATGGCCTCCTATTTCACTTAGTATGAAACCCTGTAAGGCCAGGAAAGATCTTCTTTCTCCCTATAATTTTATTTCAAACCCTATGAGCTCTTAGTAATTGAGCTTCAACCACCCTCTCATGTTTTCAGGATCCTTTTGCTAGGAGCACCCTCTCTTCTAATCTTTACTTTGAAGGTTTTTTATTATCATTCAAATCTCAAATTAGTATCTTGGGTTTTTATTGGTCATTCTGTGTTCTCCTTTAAATTCTACAGACTACTATGGACTTCACAATCTTTCTTTCACTAAATATTTTCCTTGTAGCAATTTTATTTCATGGTGTGATTTTTTTTTTTTTTTTTTTTTTTTGGACAGGCAGAGTGGACAGTGAGAGAGAGAGACAGAGAGAAAGGTCTTCCTTTTGCCGTTGGTTCACCTTCCAATGGCTGCCGCGGCCAACGCGCTGTGGCCGGCGCACCACGCTGATCTGAACGCAGGAGCCAGGTACTTATCCTGGTCTCCCATGGGGTGCAGGGCCCAAGTACTTGGGCCATCCTCCACTGCACTCCCTGGCCACAGCAGAGAGCTGGCCTGGAAGAGGGGCAACCGGGATAGAATCCGGCGCCCCGACCAGGACTAGAACCTGGTATGCTAGCACCGCAAGGCGGAGGATTAGCCTAGTGAGCTGTGGCGCCGGCCAGTGTGATCTTAGAAATCGTATTCTTAATGCCCCTGCCATGGTATAGATTATCAGAAATTTTAATTGTATCTTTGTCTACTTATGAGTTATCTTTTTCATTAGACCATAAATTCTGTGAGACAAAGCCTGACCTAGTAGATTTATTTGTTCATCTACCATATGTAGCACACTGTAGTGCAAAAGAGGCATCTACAAAAACATGTTTATTGAAAACCTGAAGATAACTTAATGACATTCACTAGATAGCCTCATTCCCCCCTTAAACATCAGGTAAGTCTTCAATTTGTACCCAAACCTCCCTTAAATACGAGTCTTCAATTAATTACTTATAAGAAAATAAGTTAATCTGTAGAATAGCTACTTATAATCAGGTAAAACATTAGCCAAAATGTAGCTGTTCAGATTAGTGTCACACGCCCTGAATAACCAACTCTTGAAACCTAAAATGCAATTAAATCAAATAGTTTTAGAAAAATTCTGTGTGCCATGAAATAACGTTTGCTGTATTTTGATAAACTATATCTCCATAACAATGCTTCTATGTCTTGATATGAAATGCTATATTAATGGGTTTCAGTAGAAAATTTAATTTGTGAAAACAATTCTCCACTGAAATTTTTAATATAATCTCTTGTGTTCTGGGGAAATCCATTATGTTATCAAGGGAAAAACCAATAAATAGCCCTCTGCTGATGTTATTACTGATTTATTGGATGTAAAATTTCAGAAGCATGTTCTTAGATTACATTATTGAGGGGGCTGATGTTTGAAATGTAAATCTCTCTATAAAAGCATTCATAACTAATATTTTGAGAGATTTCTGAGAAGGACAGCAGGGACTTTTCAAGGTACTTTAAGGGACCACTTCCCTAAAGCACTTTTGTTCTTTCATTTTAAAGATTTTGAAATTGGATTAAATAATTTACTTATTCAACAATGATCTAATTAGCTGTATCAATGTGACTTCTGTGCTAGGAATTGGTCTCAATTCCTCATTTCAGTTTTCACTTAAATATTCCAATTACACCTTTACCTCCTCTCCCACTGCATCAAAAGTGCTCTTGATGACATCAACTATGGGCTCTATACTGCCAAATACCATGGACAGTTAGGATCAACTGAAACTATTCATTACACCTTTGTATAGAGAACAATTCCTTACTGGGACTCCAGAATATCACACTTGCTCAATTTCCTAACCAAGCACTCTGTCCTAATTCTTTTTTTGAGATGCTTTTGCTCCTTTGATCTCTAGCCTCTAAACGTGGGTTTTCACAGGGCTTGTGTCTTGAAACCCTTCTATTCTTTATGTGCAATCCTCCTTTTTTGCACCACACCCAGTGTAATACCCTTAAATACCATCTTTATGACAGTGGCTCCCAGGTTTGCTTGGGCTGCCATACAAAGTACCACATTGGGATTATTAAACACCAGAAATCTATTTTTTCTCAGTTCTGGAAACTAGAAACCTGAGGTCTACTTGTCAAGGTGGTTTCCTCTCAGGCTTTTCTCCTGCGTTGTAGGTTGCTTCCCCTCCCTGTGTCTTCACATGATCTTCCCTCTGATATTTCTCTTCATAATATCTTCTTCATAACACACCAGGAATATTGGGAAATGGCCCGCCCTGGACACCTCATGTTAACTTAATTACTTCTGTAAAGTCCATGTGTGCAAACACAGTTAAAACAGGGAGGTTAGGACTTCAACATGTGAGTTTTAAGAGGACCCAGTTGGCTCAAAGCCAGAAACTGAATTAGGTAATTTCTCCCACAAACCTTTCCTGTGTGAGTTTTTTTTTTTTTTTTTTCAACAATGACAATTCCTTTCTTAGAATTTCTGGAATCATACACTTTGGAATTATCCCTGAATTTTTTTCTCTTACACTCACATCTAACACATTAGTAGATCCCATTGATCCACTTGCAAAATAAGTTCAAAATCAGGAGCAGCACTATGGCATAGCAGGTAAAGCTGCGCCTGCAGTGCTGCCATTCCATATTAGAGTCCCAGCTGCTCCACTTCTGATCCAGCTCTCTGCTATGGCCTGAGACAGCAGTGGAAGACGGCCCCACCCAGTTCTTGGGCCCCTGTGCCTGTGTGGGAGACCCAGAAGAAGCTCCAGGCTCCTGGCTTCAGATTGGCACAGCTCCGGCCGTTGTGGCCAATTGGGAAGTGAACCAGCAGATGGAAGACCTCTCTCTCTCTCTCTCTCTCTCTCTCTGCTTCTCCTTCTCTCTGTGTAACCCTTTCAAATAAATAAATAAATCTTAAAAAAAAAATAAGTTCAAAATCTTATCCATTCTCATTATTTCTAATGCTACCGTGTTTTGACCTAACTTTGATTATCTCTTACCTCAGTTGCTTTGGTAGTTTCCTAACTAGTCAATTATTTTTAACTTTGTCCCACTGTACTCTCTTCCCAACTCAGCAACTACATTGAGACATTTTGCACTAAGTCAATACAGGATAATTCCTTTCTCAAAATCCTCTAGTACCTCACTTTTCGCTTAGAATATCATCAAAACTTAAAATGGCCAATGGGACTCAGCAGTGTATTTTCAAGTCTCTCATACTATTTCTCACTAAACTACTTCTCACTCAATTCCAGCCACACAGAACTTCATGCTGGCCCTGTAAAACTCTAGCGCTCTTCTGCCTGAGGCTTCTTGAAGCATGCATGCAAAGACTGTCAGTGACATCCGTGATTAGTTAAATGTGTTGAACACAGCACTGCTTTGGGAAGGTCTCAGAAATATCTCAAGGGGGTCACAGATTTGAAGGCTGGAGTTAGTGCCATAGGGCAAAATATACTTAGCAAATTCTGGGCAGAAATTGGTGAGTTTGTAAACAAGGCAAGTTGCTCAATAGGTCAGCTGGCTTTGGAAACTATGAGTCCTTTAATCAGTCTGTCTGATTTTATTTTGGAATGTATGGTTCAGAGGTAGTTGATAATCAATCAGAGACCTTGGCTTGTGTCTTCTTTCAGTTTCACCCAGTTCTTCTGCTTCTAAGTCATTAGGGGTTTATAAGTCATATTTTCTCATTCATTCCTTTGTCTTTGAATTAGTTTTTTTTTTTTTTTTTTTCTCTTGCTGGAAAAAATCCTCTCAGATATTTTCATGGCACATGCTTGAATCTCTTTCAGAATTTGCACAAATCTCTTCTCCATAAGGACTACATTAATCATCCTATTTAAAATCCCAATCTCTATGTCACCACTCCCAATTCCTTTTACTTGACTGTTTTTACATAGGACTCACCACACTGTAATATATAACAATGATATTTTCTTATTGTATTCATTGTCTAGATATTACATATTATTATATAATCTCAGTTAAGGACAAGGGGCCAGCTTCGTGGTGCATCAGGTTAACGCCCTAGCCTGAAGGGCCCGCATCCCATATGGGCACTGGTTTGGAACCCGGTTGCTCCACTTCCCATCCAGCTCTCGGCTACGGCCTGGGAAAGCAGTGGAAGATGGCCCAAGTCCTTGGGCCCCTGCACCCACGTGGGAGACCGGGAAGAAGCTCCTGGCTCCTGACATCAGATTGGCACAGTTCTGGCTGTTGTGGCCAACTGGGGAATGAACCATCGGATGGAAGACCTCTCTCTCTCTCTACCCCTCCTCTCTCTGTGTGACTCTGACTTTCAAATAAATAAATAAATCTTTTAAAAAAAAAAGGGGGGGTGGGGACTGAGGCTGGCATTGTTGCGTAGCTGGTAAAGCCACCACCTTCAGTGCCAGCATCCCATATAGGCACTGGTTCGATTCTCTGCTGCTCCACTTCCAATCCAGCTCTCTGCTATGCCCTGGGAAAGCAATGGAAGATGGCCCAAATCCTTGGGCCTCTGCACCCACGTGGGAGACCCAGAAGAAGCTCCTGGCTCCTGGCTTCAGATCAGCACAGCTCTAGCCATTGTGGCCAAATGGGGAGTGAACCAGCAGATGAAAGATCTCTCTCTCTCTCTCTATCTCTATCTCTCTCTTTCTCTCTGCCTCTCCTTCTCTCTCTGTGTAACTTTAACTTTCAAATAAATAAAATAAATCTTAAAAAAAGGGACTGATTCATACTCTAATCTCAGGGGAGTCTGTTGTTAAATTACCATGCAGATGTACTAAATACAATAAGGAATGAGCATGCATTATTGACATACCTAATGTTACCATTAACTTCATATGTTGCAAGACATGAAACATTAAAAAAAGACAAATGTAAATATTTATTGACAAAAAACCCATTAGTGATTTCCTGGGACAATGACTTCTGGTGGGCCTGACAAGGAAAGGTACCACTGGCACTTTTGGTGTAATGGGGATGTTCTGTATCTCAATTACGCTGGTAAATATGAGAGTCAATGCATTTGTGAAGAATCAACAAATTCTATACTGAAATGCATTTTATTGTATATTATACCTCTATAAAATTAATTTTAAAATGAAATTTAAAAAACTGGAATATGTTACACTTTTAGCTTGTTGTTCCTACTTTGCTCTGATAACATAAAAAATATACAGTGTATATCTTCCATTCATATCTCAAGGGACCACCTCTCCCACAGTCTTATAAGTAAAATGAATAGTTGAAAACTGGTTTATTTTCACCTCTACCCTTTGCAGAAAATATCAGACATGTTTTCTTCAGCAGAGTAGTACATAATAAAATTAATTCAACTACAGCTATCTTAAGTTTCCTTTTTGTATTCACTTTATGAGTTTAACTTGACTAGATTCAGATTTGCTGATTTGGACAAAAACAAATTAGCTAATCATCTTAGTATAACACATAGTGATGTTTACTTCAGAGAATGTTTTATTCCCTTAAAGTGACATCATTCTGTCCTGAATCCCATTTTCCCAGACAACTTAGTGTTTCTACATATGTACTAATTCTAGTGACCAGAAATAGACAATGCTGAGAATAAAATACAGTAAGAATATGTTGTGGTTGTAGCCTCAACAAATGGCTCTTGGTTCTAAAGTATGTTAATCCATTTTATGTTGCTATAACAATACAAAAGAAATGGTGATTTTTAAAGAAAATAAACCTAGTTTTCAACGTTATGGAGGCTGGAAAATCACAAATCAATGTGCCAAAATCTGGTAAGGGTATTCTGCCGCATCATAACATTAGGACCAAGGAGCATGCAGAAAACAGAAAATAATCATTTTTATCAAGAACTCACTCTCCTGTTAACAGCACTGATTCATTCTTAGGAGTGTTCCTCCTGTACCCATATGATTTTTTACTTCTTTCACCTGCAGTTTAACAGCCTGGTAACTACTCATCACATGGAGGTTTTGATCCTTATTAAACTTACAAACTATGATTAAATTACATGCATGGATCTGTATCTTCTTTTTTGTCACCCAGCTATGCCTGCTGTCAACTCCTTCATATTACCTAGAATAGCTATTTTAAATGGTGATGTTATATTCCACATTGCTGTATCATAATTTTTCCACCATTCTACTTCTGATAATTATTATATGGTTGCCAGCTTAACCAACATAAGCCATAATAGTTCTAATACTTCATTGTAATTTGCTATATACTAAATATTATTCTAAGTGCTATACAAAGATTACATGAATTATAAATCATGAATTTCCAGATGTGGGATTTCTTAATTAAAATTACATGTATTAACAGTACTTTTAACAACATTTGAGAGACTATAATAATTGATTTTTCCTTTTTTAGAAGATTTTATTTATTTCTTTGAGAGGCAGGTTACAGAGAGAGGGAGAGACAAAAAGAAAGGTCTTCCATCCGCTGGTTCACTCCCCAAATTGCCGCAAAGGCTGGAGTTGAGCCAATCTGAAGCCAGGAGCCAGGAGCCAGGAGCCAGGAGCCAGGAGCCAGGATCTTCTTCCGGGTCTCCTAAATGAGTGCATGGGCCCAAGCACTTGGACCATCCTCTACTGCTTTCCCAGGACATAGTAGAAAGCTTGATCAGAAGAAGAGCAGCTGGGACTCGAATCAGCACCCATATGGGATGCCTGGCACTCCCGGCAGAGGCTTAGCCACTATGCCAAATGCCAGGCCCAATAATTCACTTTTCTATCAAAGGTGTCTCATATGTCTGTATCCCACAATCACTGAAGAAATCAATGTTATCAGTCTTTTAAATGTGTTTATCTCATAAAAGTAAAGCAATATTTCATAGTTAAATTCATATTTATCTCTTTTACCCTAGTGATTTACGAACATCTCTTGTGTTTATAGACCACTGGTCTTCCATGGAACTTCCACGAAATTGGCACATTTTGTCAATTTTACTTTTCTTTTAGCTTTTTTTTAAAGATTTATTTATTTATTTGAAAGTCAGAGTTACACAGAGAAGGAGAGGGAGAGGCAGAGGGAAAGAGAGAGAGAGAGAAAGAGAGAGAGAGAGAGTTCTTCTATCTGCTGGTTCACTCCCCAATCGGCTGTAACGGCCTGAATTGCCCCCATCCAAAGCCAGGAGCCAGGAGCTTCCTCCCCGTCTCCCATGCAGGTACAGGGTCCCAAGCACTTGGGCCCTCTTGTACTGCTTTCCCAGGCCATAGCAAAGAGCTGGATCAGAAGCAGAGCCCATATGAGTTGTTGGAGCTGCAGTCAGCAGCTTTACCCGCCATGCCACAGCACCGGCCCCTACTTTTCTTCTTATATGATGTATCACAACTACTAACCCTCCTGCTGTTCTCTGTATGGCAGGAATTATGTACTAAATATACTTTCTTTATCACCTTTAATTGTACTAAATATACCCTATAGAGTTCCTAATTTTATATGTTTAAAAAACTTCAGCTCTTCCCTAGATGTACTTTGTGGATGCTTAAATGCATTTATATAATCCTTGGAGATTTATTTTGAAAGTTGCACTATTTCTTGAAATGTTTAATACAATTAGAATCTGTTATGTATGTGGTGTGGAAGAGGAGAATTACTTACTTTTCTTTCACATACAAAACCAGTTATCTCATGATTATTTCTTAAGTATTTCAAACCTCTCCCACTAAATAATATATTATGTATCATATAAAAATAGATATATAAATAGATATTTATTATTGTACATAGTTTTTCTTATATAATGATTACTTTATAAGCATTCCATTCCTTTCCCAATGAAGTAAAATGTATTTTGCTTTACATTATATTCCTTTGTGTATTTTTATGTATTTTTTAAAGATTTTTTTTTATTTACTTGAGAGATAAAGTTACAGACAGAGAGGTAGAGACATAGAAATGGCTTCCTTCTGCAGGTTCACTCCTCAGCTGGCCACAACTGCTGAAGCTGGGCTGATCGGAAGCCAGGAACCAAGAACTTCCTCTGGGTCTCCAACATTGGTGCCAGGGCCCAAGGACTTGGGCCATCTTCCACTGCCTTCCCAGGCCATAGCAGAGAGCTGGATTGGAAGAGGAGCAGCCAGGACTAGAACTGGCACCCATATGGGATGCCAGCACCGCAGGCGGAGGATTAACCTACTGTGCCACAGAGCCGGCCCTCTATATTTTATATTCAGTTCCAGTGCCATGATTATCTATTCATATGACAATATAGCACTGATGATTTTTTTTTTGTTTTAAATTATTCTGCTGTTCCTGGATATGCTTTCACAAGAATTCTAAGTTAATTTTTTCTACCTTTTGTGAAGACAACAGTTTTGTATTGTAATCATAATTTATTAAATGTATATTTGTAACACAAAATAAATTATATGTTTTTTTCCAGTAAGCCTCCCCATCCAATAAGTTGGCATACTTTTCATTGATTTATCCTGCTCTTCACATCAGACTTTTGTCACTGCTGTTAAATTTATGCCCAAATATATTATAGATATTGTAACTCTGGCAAATGAAACATTTCTCCATTTATTTTTCTTGATATTTATTACTAGAATAAAGAAAAACTATTGATTTTCTTAACTATTTCTTGTGGCCAGTCAGCTTGTCCTATTATTTTAATAATAATAATTATTCTTTTTTTACTAGAGTTCTTTGTTTTTCTAGATTTATAATCTTCAAGTAAATCAATGGTTTTGTATTTTCCCTAAATATTTATACAATTATTGAATTTTATTGATATATAGAACTTATCAAAACATTTATTTTATTAATATTTGCATAGAACTATGTTACAGTGGTTATAATAATTACTAAGCTTTTGATAAATGGCTTCTATACTATTTAGTTCAGGTGGTCCAAGTCCCTGCACCCATGTGGGAAACCTGGAAGAAGCTCCTGGCTCCTGGCTTCAGATCAGCACAGCTCTGACCATTGTAGCCACCTGGGGAGTGAACTAACAGATGGAAGACCTCTCTCTCTCTCTCTATCTCTCTCCCTCCCTCTCTCTATCTCTCTGCCTCTGCCTCTTTGCAACTCTGACTTTCAAATAAATAAATGAATTTTAAAAAAATGTTAAATGAAAATATATCTTAGTAAAAAACAGTACTGGTAACAGGAGAGGAAAGCAGAAGAAGGATGGGAGAGTGGGTGGGAGGGCAGGCATGGCAGGAAGAATTACTATGATTCTAAAGTTACATTTATGAAATGCATACAAATAAATAAAATAAAATAAACTTACACAGCAAAACAAAAAGAAATTCTGTTTTGACATCCCTGTAGGAATCAAAAAGGAGCATTTTAATGCATGAAACTGGAGCCCAGGCAATCTAGTTGGTGTCTGCATATATATCCAGAATCATCACACTACATATACTAAACATATGTAGTTTTGTATATCAAATACACTACAAGAAATCTGTTAAAACACTTCTTTTGGAATTAAACTGACCTTAAGTTATTGTCAATACAATATTAAAAAAATATTAAAAGCAAAACCTCTCCTTTTGAAGGCACATGCAGAACACAGAGGCAAATGCAAAAAAAATAAAAAAAGTCAATTAGAGAGTAAGAAATGCAGAGAGAGGCCAAGATTGGCATATGTTGGCCTGATAAGGAAGGAGAGACTGGAGAAACTTCAGAGAGAGAAAAATGATGGCAGTAGCTAGAAAGGAAATTTTAGATTAAAGTAAGACTCAGTAAAAGAAGAAAATGAGAAGAAGCATGAAAGGGGATTACTTTATCTGTTACTTTGGTATAAATATTCAGAACACACTGATAAAAGCTAAGTTTTAGAAGAGTAGAAGTTCTCTACAGTTCACCTCCCCTACCCCCAAGGAATAATCTGTTCCAGCTAAAATGATCAGAAGGCATATTTATGAAGTTATTTGACTCCCTTACAAATGTTTGTTTTTTCAATTAAGGTATCAGATTTTTTTAATGGTGACTAGATATTTTCATATTTTTGATACCAAATTCTAGAAATATACTGCATATATAATAAGTACTCATCAGTTGTCTATTGTCAAACTGATTTTTGTTTTACTCTAAAATCTATTATGTAAATTTTAATATTTCTATTTTTAAAGGAAAAATCATTTAAAAGCCTAAAATGAAACTTTGTAGGATTTCAGAAAAAAGTTTAAGATAAAGCAGATATTGTGTTTGGAATATTTTTTATATATTTCCAGAATTTTATAGAATTTAAATAATTCTTTTTTTTTAACTTTTATTTAATGCATATAAATTTCCAAAGTACGACTTATGGATTACAATGGCTTCCCCCCCATACCGTCCCTCCCACCCACAACCCTCCCCTTTCCCACTCCCTCTCCCCTTCCATTCACATCAAGATTCATTTTTGATTATCTTAATATACAGAAGATCAGCTTAGTATACATCAAGTATGGATTTCAACAGTTTGCTCCCACACAGAAACATAAAGTGAAAAATAATAGATGATTTTTTTAAAAATGATGATGAAATCAGAGCAGACCTATTGTCATGTTTAATCCCAGTGAGAGTCAAGTTGGGAATTGATAATTTCTTTTTTTTTTTTTTTTTACAGAGGATCAGCTTAGTATGCATTAAGTAAGGATTTCAACAGTTTGCACCCCCATAGAAACACAAAGTGAAATATATTGTTTGAGTACTCGTTATAGCATTAAAACTCAATGTACAGCACATTAAGGATAGAGATCCTACATGAGGAGTAAGTGCACAGTGACTCCTGTTGTTGACTTTACAAATTGACACTCCTGTCTATGGCATCAGTAATCTCCCTATGCTCCAGTCATGAGTTTCCAAGGCTATGGAAGCCCTCTGAGTTCTCCGATTCTTATCTTGTTTAGACAAGGTCATAGTCAAAGTGGAAGTTCTCTCCTCCCTTCAGAGAAAGGTACCTCCTTCTTTGAAGACCTGTTCTTTCCACTGGGATCTCACTCACAGAGATCTTTTGCCAGAGTGTCTTGGCTTTCCATGCCTGAAATACTCTCATGGGATTTTCAGCCAGATCCGAATGCCTTTAGGGCTGATTCTGAGGCCAGAGTGCTATTTAGGACATCTGCCATTCTATGAGTCTGCTGAGTATCTCACTTCCCATGTTGGATCACTCTCCCCTTTATTTACTCCATCGGTTAGCGTTAGCAGGTACTAGACTTGTCTATGTGCTCCCTTTGACTCCCAGTCCCTCCACCATGACCAACTGTGAACTGAAACTGATCACCTGGAACAGTGAGATGGCATTGGTACATGCCACCTCGATGGGATTGAATTGGAATCCCCTGGTATGCTTCCAACTCCACCACTTGGGGCAAGTCAGCCTGAGCATGTCCCAAATTATACATCTCTTCCCTCTCCCATTCCCACCACCATGTTCAACAGGGATCACATTTCAATTAATTTTCAACACTTAAGATATATTCTTAAATCTGTTTTTTGTACTTCATCATTCATGCCTCCATCTCGCTGTTTTTAATAGTTTCAGATCAATGAAATATGTCTTAGGAATTTTGTTTTTCTCATACTCACAGCTTCAGAGTTTATTCACACATTTCAGAGGAATTAATTACATAAGTAATTTCATTTTTTAATGGTATTAGAGTGTGACTTCACCTTTCATGCATTTATTTAAATTTTACTTCTTTATTTGAAAGGTAGAGTGATAGAGAGAGGGAGAGACAGGGAGATAAACAGATCCTGCAGTTACTGATTCACTCCTGAAATGGAACTCCACCCAGGTCTCCAACATGGGAGGCAGGGGCCCAAATACTTGGGCCACATCTGCTGCCTTCCAGGGAGCATCAGGAGGGCGCTGGATTCACACCAGTACTCCCATGAGATATTGATGTCGCAAGCGGCAGTTTAACACTCTGTGCCATAATGTAGGCCTCTATGACTTAACCTTTTAATGACAGGGACCAACGGGGATCTCCCCTTCACAACTATGTATTTGTTTACTAGACAATATATTTATCTGTGCACTTAGGGATCCCTACAGAAATGCAACCTTTATGTACATTTGTGTTCGTATACATGAATGCTATTTCTCTCATTTATAAAATAGAATTTGTATCAATAAATGGAAAAACCTATAAATAAATAATCATACTAATTAAGTACTGCCACATGAAAAGAAGAATCTTAATTGAGTTGGAAAGGAGTTATCTTTTGTTTTTTTTTATTTGTTTTCATCTCTTGAGATATTAATCCAGATATGTGCATTAATTAGGGATCTGAGGAGCAGCCTCACCTCTCTCCTGTGCATCTTCATTTCTTCCTTTCTCCTCCAGCTCATCAGCACTTCTTCCCCACAATTTCTATACTGACTGGGATCCCACGAAAACAATAAAACAGGAGTTATAGAGACAAAATGTACAAGGATTTCTAAATCTGAAGAGATGGACAATCTCAAAGTAAACCGCTGTGCCATGGCCCTTCTTTCTGGATGTGGAGAATCAGGCAGTATAATCTGAAAAATACCCCACTTACCATGAACAAAAGAAATACCCTATATCAATGATTGTCAACACATGCTATTCAAAACTCAGCAGTGTTCACAATAGCTGAAATATGTAATCAGCCAAGGTATCCATCATCAGATGAATAAAGAAGTATGGTGAATAAAAACAATGAAATACTATTAGATCATAAGAGAGAAAGAAATGCTGTCATTTACAGGAAAATGGATGGAACTTGAGAACATCATGTTGAGTGAAATAAGCCAGACACAGGGAAGAAAATACTCTTTGCTCTCTTTCAAATGTGGGAGCTAAAATAAAAAAAAAAATAAAACTCTTAGGACCATAATTAAAATAATGCATAGATCCATTTTAATAGGGAAAAAATATAAATGCCAATGTCAGATTGCATTTTATTATTTTATATTTTATTATTAAAGCTAAAACAAGTAAACATAGGTCATAAATACATACATTTATATGTATATAAACTCTCATTATGCTTATCGTTTTTATGTAATAAAGACAAAACACTATCCATTTACCCCTTGGCACATGGTTACAACTTCCTGAATGGTATCACTAATCTAAAGTAACTTGTAAAATCATAAATCTTATAGATGAAAACATAGGAGAAAAATCTATGTGGGCTTGTGTTTAAGAATTGATTTTTAGATAAAAAACTAAAAGCATGATTCAAGAAAGAAAAAATGACGGGTTGGACTTCCTAAAAATTAAAGCATTTGCACTGTAAATGAAACTTCTGAGACAACAGAAACAAGTCATAGGCTGGGAGAAAATCTTTTCAACTATTTTCTAATCAAGAGTTTGTATCCAAAGCGCACACAAAAGTTTTACAAAACACTGAGAAAACAAACCAATTTTTAAAAGTAAGAGAAAAATCTGAATATATACCTCACCAAAGGTTATAAACAGATGGCAAATAAGCATATGAAAAGATGAAAAAAATCATCTGGAATTAGGGAAATGCAAATTAAAATAACATAACACAACATCTGTATTATAATGGTCAAGATCTGAAAATACTGATTGCTGGCATGGAGATAGAGCAATAAAAATTTCTCATTCATTGCTGATTGGAATACAAAATATCACAGCCAGTTTGGTAGACAATTTGACAGCTTTTTTCAAACATAGTCTCACAATATTATCCATCAATCATGCTACTAGCTATTTATCTAACTGATATGAAAACATATCCAACAAAATCTGTATGCCGACATTTGTAGCGGTGTCTTCCTAATCACCAAACAGGAAAAGGCACCATAAATTGTCTTTGGATGTGAATAGAAAACCTGTGGTATATACTGTGAAATATTACCCAGTGATAAAAATGAATGAGTGATCAACTCTGAAAAGACGTGGATGAATATCAGATGCATGTTAGTTAAATATGTGTAGAAATAGCTAAATTTGCATGATTCCATTATGTGACTCTCTGGAAAGACAAACAATAAAAGGGTAATGGTAACTTTAGCAGTAATGCCCAAAGATTTGGAGAAGTTTGAACAAATGACACGTGGGATTTTAAGGCAATGAAATTATAGTGTTAAATACTTTAAGGTATGATACCAAGCACAATACCAAGCATTTTTTTAAACCAATGAAAATTTAAAGTGCAAAAAGTATTATCTTTAAGCTTACAAATTAAAAAAAAAATTGTGATGCTTGTTGAATCCACTGTGAAATGCAGGCTGTGAAAAAAGATTTAACTATATTAAAATGTATAAAAATACCCTCAATGAAAGGAGTGGGAGACAAAGCTGAAGACCCAAATAGCTGGAAATAAACGGTGTTTCTGGGACTAAAGCTAACAGAAAACTATACATAACCTGGTAAACTACTTGATAAAATTATTTTTATGGGCATGCATATTAACAAACCTGATACCATTATGCATATATATTGGAATTAAACAATTGAGTAAATGAGTTTTGGGAACCAAGAGTGAAAATTTATAGGTAAGATAGAACAGGGAACTAAAATGACCTATGTTCAGAGCTGAAGACATCAGTATGAACTATGAACTCATGTTTGGCGTAATACAAATACAGATGAATACATACCAAAATATTTGTAAGGATGTATAGACAAAATGGTTAGTATATGCTTATAAAGACACTTTTAAAAGTTTGTGGGAAATGGAATTTAATATATATATATATTTTGCTGAAAAAAATTTGAAATCCATGTATATGAGGGATCTTCAAAATATTTATGAAAATGTATATTGTGAAAAATGTATGCATGAATTTAAAAAATAATTTTAAATTTCTGTGAACTTCTTGAAGTGCCCTCACATATACTCCGCTCTTCTGCCAGTAAGGAGGGTCTAGAAACATTGTCAGCCCAGCAGCAATGAGCACAATCAGCATCCAACGGAAGGACTTCTCGTGGACACATCTGGAACAATTTGAGCAATAAGATGTATTCAATAATGTTGAATTTAAGGTGGAGGATGAAATAAATGTGAATCTATACTCATAAATAAGTGAATAAAATATAAGTGAGAAAGGGAGGACAGAAATCTCCTTTGCTGAAGAAATCTAAAGAATGTCTGTTGAGGGGTGAGTGTTTGGAAGAGTTCTTAAGTCACTGCTTGTGACTCCCACATCTCATACAGGAGAACGGGGTTCCAATCCCAGCAACTATGTTTTGGATTCAACTTCCTGCTGATACATACCCTGGATGAGGCAGCAGATGAGGGCTCATGTATTTGGTTCCCTGCCACCCACTAGGAAGGTACAAATGGAGTTCTGGTTTCCTGGCTTCAACTTGGTTGTTGTGGTCATTTGGGGAGTTAAGTAGAATATAAAAGCTTTCTCTCAGTCTCCCTGCTCCTCATTTTCAAACAAAATGAAAAAAAAATTTAAAAAACAGAGTGTGTGTAGGTTTCCCGCTTGCTACTTGCAGGTAGAATGTAATTATTTGATTCTTATGTGTAAACTTCGTATAGTAACTCCTGTCAAAAACAATTTGGGAAAGAACGTAAAACATCGTAGGAAATTGAAAAAAAAAAAAAACTCTAATTCAATCTTAAATTAACTTCACTATCAGTAGTGATGTTATTGCTGCTGCTTATCCCTGGTAAAAGAGATGTTCAGAATAGCTCTTCACCTCCTACCCTACACAATGTTTCACCCTAAGTGTAATCATGAGAAAAACGTGAAATCCTGATTGAAAGATATCCTATGACATATAAACACAATACTGTTTACAACAAAGAAATAGTCCTGGTCTTCAAAACCAAGTTCATGGCCAGGAAGAACTTAAGAGGCATGACAAATAAATGCAATATGGTATGCTGGATGGGATTCTGAAACCATAGCAACAAAAGACCATAAGTTAAAACTAAGGAAGTCTGAATAAAATATGGACTATTGTTAATAATACTGTGTCAATACTGATAAATTGATTGTTGCAAATGTGCCATAGTAATAAAATGCTAACAACTGGGGAAACTGAGTGTGGGCTATTTGGAAACTCTGAGTTATGTTCCCAAAGTCAAAGAGTGGAACATGACATTTGGTGGCCCCTTGTGGCCACCATGAGGAATTCATCAATTGCTCCAAATTATATGGAAGCCACTGCAGAGTTTTGAATAGAAGTGTGACATAATCAGATGGGTGTTTTTAAATAATCATTCGTAATGCCATGTTGAAAAAGGCTGTTGGGGAAGGGTAGCAATGATGGAAGCCATGAGAACAGGAGGCTGTCTGGATATCCAGGTGAAAGGCAGTGATGCCAGGAGGTTGTCTGATGGATTGGGTGCAGAGTGTAAGAGGAAATGAGCAATCAAGGGCAACTGCAAACACCTTGGATTGAGCCAGCTGGAAGGGTGAAGTAGTTTGTGGAAGAAGAAGAAAGTTTGGGCATGAATATAAATATATACTAATTGGAGCTAGTAAATTCCCAATTGAAAGTAGATGACTAGATACTGAGTCTACAGTAGAAGGAAATTTCCAGCCTAGAGATATTAATTAATTAATTAATTTGGAAATGCTTAATTTATGGGTAGTGTGTTCAAGTGTGAGAGATATTGTTTTCCAATAAGTTTTTTTAAGTTCTTAAAATCAAAATTTATGACCTATTCTTTAGTAACAGTCTACCATGGATAGACTAAATTGAAGTTTTTGTTCACAACTCTTCAACAAAGAAAATTGATTTTCATTCTTGCTGTACATTTTGATTTTTCTTTTCCCATTTTAATCTTCAGAGAGTGTTCCAAAACAAATAGTCCACTGATGTTTGCTGATACAAGTATTTACCTTCTTGAAGTGTGGTATATGCAGAATACATATATATATATATATATATACATGTATATATATACACTCTCTCTATATATATACTCTCTCTATATATATATATGTGTGTGTGTGTGTGTGTGTGTGTGTATGTCTAGAAATATCTGCTCTGAAGAATATTGAGCTCAGGGCCAAGGAAAAGGGTTTCCTCTTTAGCACTTGAGTTTTATATGCTGGGGGAAAAGGACATTGCCATAAGTTCTAAGAAAAATCAAAAACTCCTATTTTTTTCCTTCAGATATTTATCAAAGAAGAAGAAAGCTTTAAAATGTGTAATGGGGGCAGATATTTGGCCTAGCAGTGAAGCCTCCAGTGAAGATGCTTGCATCCCATATTGAAGTACCTGGATTCAGTGCTCAGCTCTACCTCCTGATTCCAGCTTCCTACTAATGCAGACCCTGGGAGGCAGCGGTGACGATTCAACTGGTTTGCTTCCTTCCACCTGTGTGGTAGGTTCCCAGTGACAGTCCCTGGCCTGGCCCAGGAGCTTTTTTGTATTTGGGGAGTGAAGCACCATATTCAAGTATCTCTATCTTTCTACCTCTATAATGGATTAATTTCAAAACTACACTCTATTAAAAAGAAATAAGTCAACATTTGAGTTCATCTTCATAGCATTAGAGGGCAAACTCTCAACAATTACTGAGTGATGTAACTGTATATATTATTTTTCCATTAGCCAAGATTCCAGGTACAACCAAATATTTTATTTTGTGCACAGCAAATTTTCCACTTGCTTTGACTGCATGTGAACTTTCTACAATTTGGCTGCAAAGAAAAAAATATGGAGAATTTAAAATAAAATATGCCATTAAAAGCAGAACAGTAAAAACCACATAAAATGTGATTAAATTTTAAAAGCATATTGCAGATAACAGGAAACTTAATACTTGGGGAATTTATTGTTTTCAGGTAGTGAAATGTGTCCACAAATCTGTTGCTAGCTAAAATGGCACAGATTTGCCAATGTGTAAAAGTACAAAGAGTATTTTTAAGAGTATAAAGTCTGAGTGAGTGCTACTTCTGTTATCTGTCCATTTTAAGCCGTTCTCAGACCCTCAGTTACCACTGTGAGACATGTCATCTGCCCTACAGTTAAATTCTATGCTGTTGACTTAAATATATATTTATAAAAATATGTGTTTAAATATTTCATTAAATAGATATTTAAGTATCTATTTAGGAGTGGGTGCTGGTGCAAAGGTTAAGACATTCCATGGGATACCTTATCTCACATCAGAGTGCCTTCATTTAAATCTTGGCTATGCTCCCAATTCCAGCTTTCTGTTCATGTGCACCCTGGGAAGCAGCAGGTGATGGCTCAAGCACTTGGACCTGTATCACACATGTGGGAGACTTGAACTGAGCTCCCAACGCCTGGCTCAGGCCTGGACAGGCCCCATGTATTGCTGGTGCTTGGAGCAGTTAACCAATGTCTGTTCCTCTTCTCCTTCCCTCCCTCTCCCTGTGTCTTTACCTTTCAAAAAGGAATAAAATAAAACAATACAATTACAAAAATAAATAAAAGCATTGATTCCAATTGTAACCCTAATAAGAACACTGAGTTTTAGATATTGAAACAATCTTGGGGGGAGGGGTAAGTGTTGTGGCATCAGGTTAAGTCACCACTTGGAGAACCCAAATGGAGTTCTGGGCTCTTGACTTTGATTGGCACAGCCCTAGATGTTGCAGGCATTTGGGGAATGAAACAGGGGATAGAAGATTTCTCTCTCTTTCTCTCTGTCACTCTGCTTTCAAGTAGATGAAAATAAATAAATATGCTTTTTGAAAAGAAACAATTTAAGGATTTGGGAAAGCTTTGGAAATCTTGAAAATGTATTATCGTGCTCGCTTCGGCAGCACATATACTAAAATTGGAACGATACAGAGAAGATTAGCATGGCCCCTGCGCAAGGATGATACGCAAATTCGTGAAGCGTTCCATAAAAAAAAAATGTATTATCAAGTTTTCTTTTTGCTATAACTCTAATATACTATGTCCTTCCAAGGAGTATGCTTTCACTGATGTTTTAAACAAATAGCCTGTCATACTAATATCTATGAAACACTTCATACACTTTCTTTAATTTTTCAGTACTATCAACCAAAAGAAATCTACAAAATATTTTTACATTCAGGTTATAAAGAGAAGTATCATAAAACACAGGGTTTTTTAAACTGTACACTTATTTAAGAAGGACAGTGAGAGAGAGAGAGAGAGAGAGAGAGAAACAGAGACAGAGAGAGATAACACTCCTTTCCCTTGGTTCACTCTCCAAATGCCCACAATGGCCAGTACTGGGCCTCACCAACGTCAGGAATCCATAGCCCAGGACTGAATCCAGGTTTCCCTATGTGTGGTAGGAATATAATTTCTTGAGCCTTCACTACTGTCTCCCAGGGTCTCTATTACCAGGAAGTCAGGAACCAAAGACAGGTTTCAAATCCAGCTCCCTCAACTAGGGCCACAGAATTCTTAACCTTTAGTTGAAATGTCTGCTCCAAGCACAAGATTTGTTTGCCTTTTTCTCACAACCATCAAAATTACACAGTTTTATTTTGCATCTCATACATATTTTGTTCTTCCTGAAAGAATGGAAATCTGCACAAAATCAATGCAAGTGTTTTATCTTCTTTTTTCATTTATTTCTTTTACTCATTTTTATTAATATAAAGAGAACAGATTTCATGTATTTCATAGATACAATTCTAAGAAGATAACCATACTTGCCTCTTCTCTTCCCTTCCTCAAACTCCTAAACACAGAGTTTTTAATTAGGTTGATTTATGCTGGGGAGAAAGGAACACATCTTCATGGTCAAGCCCTCATATTTTGTATATCAGTGGGGTGGGGATCAGCTAGTTATATGGATGCCAGCTAGCAGACATTTTCCCAATTTAACTCATTATCTCTCCTTGACTACATTTCCTCTTACTTGATGAGCAGAGAGGATACATTTGTTAAGGAGCTGTTTATTCACTCCTCCTGTACTGTGTCACTCACTAACTTATTATTATAGTAACCTCCAGCAAGATAACGAGTTTACAGCCTACCCTGAGAGCAGGAGTACATGGGGAGAGGGAGGGCAAACATGTCTTTTTCATGCATCCTTCTCAAGCCATCTTTTGTCACCCTGAGTTTCCTGTTCTCCCACTTTGTCAGTGGCTCGATGTTTATGCCTAGATCAGGTACCAATTTATTATACTAGATTACAGTACATAAAGAGACCTTCAATTATGCCAGAATAGGTCTGTAAGACTGTATTCCCTTCAGTACAACTCTGCCCACGATGCTGGCTTTGCAAACCAGAGAGACAATAAGAACTTCCAGCTGACTTATGTTTTCATTAAATGAACAGTGAAATGCAAATATGCATACATTAAAGAAAAAGCGAGCATGCATCACCTAAAATTTCTCAAATGCAATAATATAACCTTTGTACAAATCCAACCTGGCTAGTATCAATGAAAGTCTATAATATAAACAAAGAAGACTGTGCATTCCAAATTTTGTAGTGTCTGCCTCAGGCAAGTTAAAATATGAATAACTTTGAAACTAAACTTTATACTATAAAATATATGAAATGGGGGAACTTCAGATCCGCTAGATTATCTGAGCATTGCTAATTACTAAATGCAGTTGCACCTTTAATCTACTTGAAAATTTAAATATCATACAAGTGAGGTTCTCTTTAATATTCCAAAGGTACTGGTTATGTTTGAAGAGCCATCAATTGATTCTACACATCCATTTATCCACAACACAGAGCTATTGCCTCGACTTCATTTTACTTCTGAGGTTCCTTTAGGGTCATCTCTTTGAAAATATTAATCCGAGCACATAGTCCGCAACAGTGTGTGTCAAGCCTCATACAAAGCAAGGTAACAACATAAAGAAACTAAATGAGTTAATAATGTTATATGATTGATCAATTTTAGGATGATCAAAGAATTTTCTTAGGGTCTATAACACTTTGTTTTGTAGTATAAAAATGTGATATGCATTCAACCAGGCAACTTTTCTAACGTAGTTTTTAAAAAAAGATTTATTCATTTATTTCAAAGTCAGAGTTATGGAGACAGAGGAAGAGGGAGAAAGAGAGAGAGAGAGAGAATCTTCTATCTGCTGGTTCACTCCTCAAATGGCCTCAACAATCAGGGCTGAGCCAGGCTGAAGCAAGGAGCCAGGAGCTCCTTCCACGTCTCCCATATGGGTGGCAGGGGTCCAAGTACTTGAGCCCTCCTCTGTTGCTTTTCTCAGGTGGTTGGCAGAGAATAGAATTGATAATGAGGCAACCATAGGCATGAGCCAGTGCCCATATGTGATGCTGGTGCTGCAGGCAGGTGCTTTACTCACTACACCAAAATGCCACTGCTCTAAAGTAGTTTTATACCCATCTGGTCAAGAATGGATATTAAAATATTTTAAAAGTTAAGTATGTAAATAAACTCACTTAAACAACTAATTTACTTGCTTAGAAAGCCTAAATGTAGCTAAACATAAATACATGTAACCATATTGTAGCTGTTGCAATATTATGTTAGGAATGCTTTAGTAATATGTTGGCCTTAGCAATGTTCAATGCCAAGTTTTGCTTCCAGGAAGTATTATTTCCATAAAATTGACTTCTTAGTATATTGACGATTCCACTAACTAATGTATATGATATCCTGGCTGATAAAAACACATGGATGAATTAAAAATCATTATCCTTAAATACATATTTAAAAGTCCTTATAATTAAAACATTGTGATATTGAAAAATGAATAGAGGGAGCAAATAGAATGGTATAGAAAATCCAAAAACCAGACCCAAGAACACAGGGAAATTTTTCATTAAAAATTGATGTCTCAATTACAGAAAGAAATATGTTAAATAGTAGTTAAGACAACACCTGGGACATCTACGTTGCATATTAGAATGCCTGGGTTCGAGCCCTGGCTCTACTCTCCATTCTAGGCTCCTGCTAATGCTCACCCTGGGAGGCAGACAGTATATGAGAGATCAAGTAGTTCTGTCTCTGTCATGCATGTGGGAGACCTTAACTTCCAAGCTCCTGACTTTGGCCTCAATAGCCCTAACTGTTGTGGATATTTGCATAGTGAATCAATGGGTGAGATTCTGTCTTTGTCCCTATGTGTCTGCTTTTCAAATAAGTAGAATTTTTTAAAAATGATTTAACTTTTCTCCCACAGTATTAGCATATTTGGAGAAATGCAAACACACAGAGATTCATTTTTACACACACAGAATAAAATATATTTGGAAATAAATACATATCCTGCTTATTGAAGTTGTAATAAAATAATTCCAAATTAAGCAATAAATTTTATATAAAAGAGAAAAGCAAAACACAGATTTACTACTAATAATAGCCACAAAGTAGTAAAATAGCTATTTAAAAATCGTATAGACAATTATTTTGATAAACAGAGAGGCAGAAGAAAGAAAAAGAGAGACAGAGGGAGACAGAAAGAGCATCCACCTGCTAGTTTACTCACCAAATGTCCACAATGACTGGGTCCCCAGCCAGGTGCTAGGATATCAATCTAGGTATCCTACTTGAGATGCAAGGATTCTCCCACTTTAGCCACCATCACTGCTTCCCAGGGTCAGTATTAGCAAGAACCTAGAACCAGGAGCTGGTGTCTAGATTCAAATGCAGGTACAGTAACAAAGTTTGTAGCCTTCTTAATTGTTAGGCCAAATGCCTGCCCTGAATAGACTATTTTTATGACATCTTTAGGACCGAATGAGTGAGTGAGAAGGGAAGAGAGAGCGATTCCATATGTGTCCTTCCACACATATGGCTTCCATTATCATTAACATTGTATTATATGTTATATTTTCTACAGTTAATGAACCAACATTGATATTCTTAACACGTGTCTAGAATTTATTCAAGTTCATTGTTTTTTTACCTATTGTCTTTGCTGTGTTCTGGGACCTCTTCCCATTATACTTGATCAGCACGCCCCTAAGATATTTCTTGGCTGTGACAGTTTCTCAGACTTTCCTTGTCTTTGATGACCTTGAAAGCTTTGAGGAATGCTGGTCAGGTATATTGCAAAACATCCCTCTACCAGAATGTGTCTTTCAGAGGATGACAGACTTAAATCTGGTTTAGATCATGATGTCCTCAATTATGCTATTTGTTAAGGAAAAAAGAGAGGTAAATGAATCTTAAATTTCAATTCTGTTGTTTTCTAGTAATACTGGAATGATTTTGAAATTATTTTATGAATGTTATATAATAAAATGATGAGTCATCAATATTTCAAAGTGAAGAGATATATTGTATTCTGAAATGTCAATTGGAAACGTCAATATTAAACCATGCTTTTTTTAATCTTTAAAAAACACAAATTACTGGATTTCTGCTTCTGACTATGACAGAGTAAAAGGAATCATATTCATTCTTCCATCTTTCAAACATTAAAAAGTTGGACAAAATATACAATACAATAGTTTGTTTTAAGACATTGGACAACAGGGGAGCATGTACCCAATGACTCCCGTTGTTGATTTAACAATTGCCACTCTTATTTATGCTCCCCACATAGGATCCCTGTCCTTAATGTGTTCTACTATGAAACTTAAAAAACAACACTTCTAGTTGAACAATACCCTATACCTTGTGCGGTTGTGTGAGTGCAGCCTGTTGAAATCCTTGCTTAGTATATACTAAGTTGATCTTCAGTATATGAAGGTAATTGAAAATGAAACTCGATGAAGGGCGGGATGGGAGAGGGAGTGGGAGAGGGGAGGGCCGCAGGAGGGAGGCAGGTTGGGGGGGAGCTACAACAATACAAAAGTTGCACTTTGTAAATTCACATTTATTAAATAAAAAAATAACTATATAACAAACAAAAAAAGAAAAAAGAACTTAATACTTTACCCTTTTAGTATTTTTTATGTTCTACTTAAAACTATTGGTTGAACTCTGTAATTAATACACAATTACTCTTAGGTGTTTAATTAATGCTATAACTAGTACTCAAATAGTATTTTATACTTTGTGTTTCTGTGTGGGTGCAAACTGTTGAAATCTTTACTTAATATATGCTAAATTGATCTTCTGTATATAAAGATAACTGAAAATTAATCATGATGTGAATGGAAGGGAGAGGGAGTGGGAGAGGGGAGTGTTGTGGGTGGGAGGGAAATTATGGGGGGAAACTATTGTAATCCACAAGCTGTACTTTGCAAATTTATGTTCATTAAATAAAATATAAATATAAAAAAAGATATTGAACAACAGGAAGCATGGAATTGTGATCTCTTAGGGCAGGACAACAAATGAGGTGAGCCCAATGAGTGCCTGAGCTTAATGCCTTATGGCAGTTTCTAAGCCACAGTGAGGAGCAGGGGAACCCAAAGAGAGCATGCTAGTCACATGGAATGGAGGAAACAGAGATGCAATTTCAGAAATGCTTAAGCAGCTAGAATTGATGAAGCAGAATAACAGAAAAGGAAGCTGCACAAAGAATAGCTCAAAAATGATAGAGAATGCTCGTGGGTTCTTTGCCTGAGTAATGATCTGTGCATGCATGAAATGAAATTACTCAGGGTCATCAGAGAAACTCCTGAAATCACCACAGTGAAACAGTTCCTGCAGGCACAAGCACAGAAAATGGCAAACCACTGAAGGGATTTGATGTTGAAAAACAGGAAGCTTACAATAATAATGTAAAGGACAACATGGGGAACAAACTCTGTTGGAGGATGGGAGAAGAATATTGGAAACCTACAGGAGAGAAAAGTTTAAGAAACAGAATAAAGAAGTAGCATGGAATAGAGAGGAGGGTTCACATATGACTAATTGAAGAGTAAACAACCAAGTATTTGTTGACACACCAATTATCAAATGATGAGGATAAAAGGTCACTACAGAATAGGTTCTACATTTCTGATTTGGGAGTTATTATGTGCTCATTTATTTTATCCAAAAATTCCTATAATGAAAACCCAACCTCTAGTACTTCAAATGTGGCTATATTTGGAATCCTTGAAAAGTTTATTAAGGTAAAATGATACTGTTCAGGTAAACCCTAATCCAACTTGAGCTATTACTCTTGTTAGAAGAAATTTGGAACAAAAGAAACATCAGGATGTACTTGCACAAAGAAAATCCCATGTGAGAATACATAGAGAAAGAAGGTGCTTACAAACCAAGCAACAAGGCCTCAGGATAAACCAAACCTGCCAATCCCTTCATTTGAATTCTAGTTACTAGAAGTATGAGAAATAAACTCTGTTGATTGAGCAGCCCAAACTGTGTAACTTCATTTCAGGAACAACAAACTTTTTAAGGCATAACATTAGACAGGGATGGGGGAGAGAGAGAAAGAAGAACAGAGAAAGAGAGATAGAGAGAGCTCTTTCCATCTGCTGGTTCACTCCTCAACTGGCTACAACAGCTGGGGCTGGACCAGACTAATACAGGTACCAAAATGGATGATGATGATGATACCCTTTTACAATCCGATTAAATTGACAGAATTAGAATTGAAGAACAATAGTTACAACTTGAGAAGTTCTGTGTTTAAAGTCTCCAAAGGTGCATATATATAGCACAAAGTTGAATATATGGGACTAGAACTCAGAAGAAAATTTAAACAATAGATTAGAGAAGATGAGGTAGAGATTCTAGAGTGAAAAAACCACCATTAAATGCATATACACATACATTTATTCACATACAGCTATGGTTCTGATGTTTGCTCCCTTCAAAACACATGTATAAATTTAATTGCCATTGTAATAGTATTCAGAGGTGGGAAATTTAAGAGGTGATTATACCATAGGCTTCTACTCTTATGAATGTATTAATACAATTATGGCATGTGTGGTTCCTTATCTCAGGAGTGATTCCTTTAAAAAAAAAAGATTTAATTTGTTTATTTAAGAGGTAGAGTTGCAAACATTGAAAGGGAGAGATAGAGAGAAAGGTCTTCCTTCCGTTGGTTCACTCCCCAAATGGTTGCAACGGCCGGGGCTGCACTGATGCAAAGCCAGGAGCCAGGAGCTTCTTTCCAGTCTCCGGTGTGGGTGCAGGGGCCCGAGGACTTGGGTCATCTTTTACTGCTCTCCCAAGAACTTGAGCCACCCTCACTGTTTTCCCAGGTCACAGCAGAGAGCTGGATTGGAAGAAGAACAACAGGGACTAGAACCGGCGCCTGTATGGGATGCTGGAGCCGCAAGTGAAGGATTAACCTACTGCACCACAGCGCGGGCCCCAGGAGTGATTCCTTTTAAGAGTTTGGACCCTCTGGCTGGCGTTGTGGTGTAACAGGTTAAGCTACCATCTGCAATGCTGGAATCCTACATGGGTACTGGCTCCAGCCCTGGATGCTCCACTTACTATCCAACTCTCTGCTACTGGTCTAAGAAAGCAGGAGAAGATAGCCCAAGTGCTTGGGTCCATGAACCCACATGGGAGACCTGAAAGAAACTCCTGGCTCCTGGCTTCTGCTTGGCCCAACCCCAGCCATTAGAGCCAATTGAGGAGTGCATCAGCAGATGGAGGACCCCTTTCTCTCTACCTCTCCTTGCCTTTCTCTGTAAGTCTGCCTTTCAAATAAATAAAATAAATCTGTAAAAAAAAGAGTTTGCCCCTTTTTTGTCTCTCTCGATTTTACATTCCCTTGCCCTCACATCTCTCCTATTGGATGATGCTGCAGGAAAGCCCTGGCCAGACATCAGTCTCTTGATCTGGAACCTCCTTGCCTCAAGTGCTGTGAACAGATAAATTTCTGTTCATTAAGGTTACTCAGATTTAGGTATTCTGTTACAGCGGCATGAAGTGAACTAAGATACATATACATATAAATATATGAAGGGCTTAAAAAATTCAATGCAAATGAAATTAAAAGATAATGTGAATTTTTTATTACTTTTTTGAAGCCCCTACAGACATATACTTGTACATATAATTGATAAATGAGGATCAGATATAGTCCTTTTTTAAAAATTTATCTAGTTGACAGATAGAGTTAGACAGTGAGAAAGAGACAGAAAGAAAGGTCTTCCTTCCGTTGGTTCACCCCCCAAATGGCCGCTACGGCCACAGCTATGCCTATCCAAAGCCAGGAGCCAGGTGCTTCTCCTGGTCTCCCATGCGGGTGCAGGGCCCAAGCACTTGGGCTATCCTCCACTGCATTCCCGGGCCACAGCAGAGAGCTGGACTGGAAGAGGAGCAACCGGGACTAGAACCTGGCACCCATATGGGATGCTGGCACTGCAGGAGGAGGATTAACCAAGTGAGCCATGGCACGGCCCCCAGATATAATCTTAGTAAGTTCTCATTAAAAACATTTATCTTGATCTATTGTAGATTCCTTTTCTCACTTCGTCATGGGACATTATGTTCTAAAAGCATAATGCTAGATAATGGAAATACTTTTTATAGAAATTTAGGTTTCTCCTAAGCCTTCTTTATTATGGAATCTTGTAACTCCTTGTTACAAGACTTACACTGTGTAATTTACTTTTATTTATATTTATTTATTTTAAATTTACTGACCTTTGTAGCTTCCATTATACCAGAGCTTTATGAAAACAAGGGCCATGTCTGATTTTATGTACCATTTTCCCCAGAAAGTAGACCATTGATTGACACAATATCAGTGCCCAGTGAGTATCTATGAATGAATAAGTAAACCTTCCAAAAATGCAATCATGTCATTAATAGTTGTGCATAAAGACCAGCCTTGAAAGATTATATTAATATAAAACCTTATATTGATATAAAATACATATAGCATTAGTTTTTTTTTAATTTCACTTTATTTTGGATTTAGCGACATGCCCATTTGTCACATGTAAAATGTCACTTTTTTGCCACCTATAATATGATTCTTCTTATTTTTCTCCCTCAAGCATTTCTAAAACTAAATGTAACACTCTACCCCTTTTATCATGGATACCACCACTTGTCAGCACCTGATGGTGCTGGATGGAGAGACAAGGTAACGAGAAGGCTGGTGCTGCTTAAGTGAAACGAGCGATGTAAACACGAAAGCTGGAACCCCCATCAGATAACATGCTTTCATAGATTAATAACAATAATGATCTCCCATTTATTAATCTCTCCTATGTCAAGCATGCCATCAATGATTTATGTATATTCTTAAAATTAATGCCATGGAAGCACTGCAATTTGGAGGTGTGGAGAGATTAAATGACTGTTTAAGGACAGACAGCTAGCAAATTGCTGGTTTCATGCACTCGCACATCTGTTCGACTCCTAAGCTCCTGCTTTTAACCTCTTCTTCCATGTACTTGGCTCCTGTTTGTGACACAGATGGTAGAGAATACAGTGGTGTACAACACAGTGAGGTATTGTTTATTTGTTTATTGTTTATCATTTATTTGTTTACTGTTTATGAAAATTTACAGAATGATCTCACAGGTAACATAGTAGATAAAAGCAACACTTAGTGCCTTCAAGTGTACCCACACGACTACTTTAGATTGGGTGCTGAGAAAGACTCAGAAAAGAAGAAGTGTTTGAACTGAAGCATAAATTGCAAAAAGAGAGCAATCTAAATAGGTATGGAAACAAAGACTTTCAGATGTCAATCATAAAATAAAAAATGAGTGTGTATTTGGTGCAGTGGTTAGAACTCTTGCTGGGACATCAGCGTTCCATACCAGAGTGCCTGGTTTCAGTACCAGCTCTGCTTCAGATTCCTAGCAATGTGTACCCTGATAGGCAGCAGGCGGCGGTTCAAGTGCTTGAGTTCTTGCCATCCGCCTGGGCAACCTGGACTGAGTTGCCAGCTTCCAGCGCATCCTGAGCCAGAATGGAGTTTGAGGTGTTTGAGGAATGGGCCAGCAGCTGGAGGCTATTTCTGTGTCTCTGCTTTTTAAATAATGAATTAAAAATGTACAATCTTTCATCTTTTTTTAAAAGACTTATTTATTTATTTGAAAGTCAGATTTACACAGAGAGAGAAGGAGAAGAAGAGAGAGAGGTCTTCCATCTGATGCTTCACTCCCCAATTGACCACAATGGCCAGGGCTGCACTGATCCAAAGTCAGAAGCCAGGAGCTCCTTCCGGGTCTCCCACATGGGTGCAGGGGTGCAAGGACTTGGGCCATCTTCTACTGCTTTCCCAGGCCATAGCAGAGAACCGGATGGGAAGTGGAGCAACTGGGACTTGAACCAGCATCCATAGGGGATGTTGGCACTGTAGGAGGTAGCTTTACATGCTGTGCCACAGTGTCACACCCCAATCTTTTTTAAAATATTCATTTATTTATTTGAAAGACAGAGTTACAGAGAGAGGTCGAGACAAAGAGAGAGGTCTTCCATGCACTGGTTCACTCCCCAGTTGGCCGCAATGGCCAGGGCTGCACTGATCCAAAGCCAGGAGCTCCTTCTGGGTCTCCCACATGGGTGCAGGGATGCAAGGACTTGGGCCATCTTCTACTGCTATCCCAGGCCACAGCAGAGAGCTGGATTGGAAGAGGAGCAACTGGGACTAGAACCAGTGCCCATATGGGATGCTGGCATTGCAGGCCAGGGCTTTAACCTGCTGTGCTACAGCGCCGGCCCCACACACCCCAATCTTATGTCTTAACAAATAAAATAAAAGTAAATGGGGCCGGCGACGCGGCTCCATAGGCTAATCCTCCACCTAGTGGCACCGGCACAGTGGGTTCTAGTCCCGGTCGGGGCGCCGGATTCTTTCCCGGTTGCCCCTCTTTCAGGCAAGCTCTCTGCTGTGGCCAGGGAGTGCAGTGGAGGATGGCCCAGGTGCTTGGGCCCTGCACCACATGGGAGACCAGGAGAAGCACTTGGCTCCTGCCTTCGGATCAGCGCAGTGTGCCGGCCGCAGCGGGCCGGCCGTGGCGGCCATTGGAGGGTGAACCAACGGCAAAGGAAGACCTTTCTCTCTGTCTCTCTCTCTCACTATCCAATCTGCCTGTCAAAAAAAAAAAAAAAAGTAAATGGAATTTGATTTGTGTGAGATATATCAAGAGGTCCTGATGGACAGAAAATGGTGAATGGTGGAAACAGTAGTAGATCAGGTTGCAGATAGCAGTAATGGCAAGAGGTTTTTGTCTTAATTGCAATGGAAGTCACAGGAGGATTTTTCAAAATAAAACGGACTGTTCTAATTTTTCTTTTAGAAAAATTATCCTACTGCATTGTGGTGTAGCGGGTAAAGCAGCCACCTGTGTTATTGGCATCCTTTATGGGCACTGGTTGGAGTCCTGGCTGCTCAACTTCAGATCCAGCTCCCTGTTAAGGTGTGTAGGAAAAGCAGCAGAAGATAGGCCAAGTGCTTGGGCCCCTGTACCTACATGGAAGACCTGGAAGAAGCTCTTTGCTTCAGTCTGGTTCAGCCCTGGCTGTTGCAGTCATTTGGGAGAGTGAACCAGCAGATGGAAGATATCTCTCACCCTATCTCTCCCTGTCTCCCTGTCTCTCCCTCTCTCTTTTTAAGTCTGACTTTCAACTACATAAAATAAATGTTTTTTTTTTTTTTAATAATTTAGGCTGCTAAGTACGAAATGGTTTGTATGGAAGTAAGAGAGGAGGAAAAATGACCTCCACAAGGAAGGGATACTTTCTTAGATTTTTCTAGGAACAGTGAAGTTGGAGAGAATAGAAAATTAGTTTGGAAGTTCAGGCAACATGGCTAGCTACTGAATTTAATAAGACTGATGTTCTTGAACAAATGGTTGAATAAGTGGGCTGTTTACAGATGTGCAGAAAAGTCTGGGGAATCAATAGTTTGGGGGATAAAAACAAGGGTTGCAAATTAACCATAAGAAGTTTGGCATGCCTGTTAGATACCAAAATAGAGACAGAACATAAAAGGTAGGATTCACAGCTTTTGAATTTAGGAAAGTAGTCAGGCTAGACAAATAAATTTAGGAGATGATAGCAATTGTTTGTCAAGTGAACTCATAGGACTCAGTACTGAGAAGGAACATAGTGATCACAGAAGAAGTCTTGTAGAATAGATTTTCTCAATTTTCCCAGTTTTAACATTTATATTTTCATCTCATTGCAGTTATTTCAAAGCCCTACGAGTGAAACACAGTTATGGCTAATTCTGTTTCATTTGGATATCCACTCTACAACTACTTTACAAATGCTTCCAGCAAAGAGACTCATTTATCTGTTTTGGTGTTATTCACTCTGCCTGAGTCTAAAGAACATGTGCAATGAAAGGGATTAAAGTGAATTAAAAGAAGGAGTCAATAGAAACAGAGAAATTCTGTGTTGTTTAATGAGAGCATTTTTCACTTTTGTTCTTAAACCCAATTAAATATAATGGAATTTAGATTAGAAAGTTATCACTGCTTTGCTCAGTTTAACAAAATCATCTTCCTTGTTTTGAATCTCTCTTCTCAGATTCATGCCTTTACACAAAAACTGTGTTGAAAATCCTTTTCTGATTCTGTTTTACTTTAAAAAGTACCATTTTCACAAATATTTGGGATGAGGAAGCATAAGGCTGTCTTTTAGTTTGAATTTACCCATAAGTAGATTCTGAGATAAGATTTGAGGGGAAGCAGCTTATTAACAAATACTTCCAAGAAATGTGGGGTATGGGGATAAGAGCCAGGACAGGGGACTAGGGATGGAGAAGAAGACATGAAATAGAATCCTATCAAGTACATTCCTACCTTGGGCAACTAGAACTCAGTATTTCTGGGGCCTTTGAAGGAGTGTAGAACCTGTAGCCCAGAGCACAAGGATCTAGGGCCTTTATCCACTCCACTGTGGCATTAAGTTCCCTGAATGTCTATCAGTGCTACACTCAAGCTGAGTGAATTTCTGTGCCAAGAATGAGCCTACAAGCCAATAGCATTGGATACCTGATGTTGGGAGTTGGAATGTCATGGCTCAAAAGACCAAGTGTGAGGAATGTGTGTGAGACACTGAATGCTTTCGCTGGAATTATGTCATATAGAAAATGACAGCAATCTATTTCTTTAATGAATTTTTTTTAAAGCGACAACTAGTTTCAGCATATAAAAATCTCCCTTTACCACTCTGCAAAAAATATTCAGTCTGTATCCACACTGAGGGAGACAGTTTTCATTTCATAAATAGCAATGGGTTTTGGAAAGTCATGTTTTTAAGCCTCTTTACACAGATAATAATGAGAACCAGAGTGGAAGGGGGAAAGGAGGATGGATAGAGAGAGAGAGGGAGAGAGAGAGAGAGAATGTTTGTGGTTATAAAATTGGAACCTAAGATTTGAATGTAAAATTTAAAAAGAATGTAAAACATTTATCTTACCATTTTGTTATTTCAAGATTTAGAGGTGTTAGAAGATGGAGAGATTAATTACTCTTCTCAGATTCATGAATTGAAGCCCTAAACTCTGAATGTGATAGTATTTGAAGTTGAGGATTTTGGCAGGTGAATAGTTTAGATTAAGGAGGAGCTCACCCTCATGGTGAGCTTATTCCCCTTGTGAGAACAAGAAGACAGATAGATCGCTCCCTTCACATGAGTACCCACCACAGAGAAAAGGCCACATGAGCTCACCATGAGAAGGATTCCATATGCAAGCCAGAAAGGGCCCTTACCAGGAGCTGAATCTTCCAACACCTTGATCTTCAACTTCCCAGGCTCAAGCAATGTGAAAAATAAATGTCTGACTTTTAGCCACACAATCTGTGGTCTTTGTTAATAGCAGCCCAAGTAAACTAAACAGTAGATGGAAAAACATGCCCAAATAACATGCAAACAATAAAGTTTTCTTCTTTTTATTCTCTTATGTCACTATGACATTTTCCTTCCATCTTGACATTCATGGTATACTTAGGGTAATTTGCATTTTCTTGAGAATGAAGCATAAAACCCATGAATTAATCAATGAAGTTAATATTAAGTACAAGAAAATAGCAAATAATTACTTTTCCCTTTTCAGAATGTCATGCAGAGGCCATACCATGATAACTGAGAAGATCTAGTTTCCAAGCACCCATGGAGTATTATGGATCTACCTGTATGAAGACTCAGAAGACTTTACAAACTATTCCCTGCCTTGACCCTAAGATACTGATCATAAGACCAGTTGCCCCATTTATTTCAGACATGCTTTATTTACAATGTCATAATGTGTTTTAAATTACGGACATTACAAAGTAGAATCATGTTGAAAGAAAATACTCCTATGGTATTTAATAGAATTTTTGTGTAACAATTACTTAAATATGTAAGTACACTATAAATCAAGGGTGAAGCACTGATACAGACTAATCACTAATTTTTCCATGATAAAAGACAGGTAAGCTCTTGCTTCATACATGCTCAGAAACAAAATCTCAGAATAGTGTTGCCTTATATTTTCTGTGTTTCATACTTACATTTTATGGTTTTCTCACAGATCCCTGCCCGTCTAATGTCTTAGATTCCACATTTCCTGTGCATTGTTTGCTTTCATCACACAATGATCTTTGTTTTTACTGGCAACATATAGCCTCCATTACACAGTATCTGTGAGCATTTTTGGATTGCATTATCCTCTGCTGATTTCATATGTTTTTTTTTTTTTCATTTTGAGAGTCAAACACACACACACATACACACACACATAAATAGAAAGAGAGAGAGAGACATAGGACAGAGATCTCTCATCCACTGGTTCTCTAATCAATCGCCTACAATGACTGTATGAGCAAGGCTGTCAGCTGGGAACTCCTTCCAGGCCTCCAATGAGGGTGGCAGGAATATAAATACTTGAGCCATCATTGCTGCCTCCAAGGGTCTACTATTAGTAAGAAGCCATGAATGGAGCCCAAGTGTATCCATAGGGAACACAGGCATCTTAATGTGTACCTTAACACTAGACCAAGTGCTCACCCCTGAGCTATGGTTTTACTGTCCTCTGTTTATGCTTTACACTTGGTACTCTGGTACAATGAAGTCAATAATCACACATCCTTTCATCCTATATCTTTTACTTACTTATTTTGTCTTGTTGAGTAGTTCAGTTACGCTGTTTACAATACTCAATGCCACACGCCTAACACCCAAATCTTATACTTGGTATAAACTTTGTTCTTTCTATTCTTAATAATACCTGAGATAACAATTTCATCCCAAGAATTATCATCAGAAAACCACTAGATACACATAAATAGCAAGAATCCATTGGTTTCTGCTCTGCTTATAACTGCAGGTGTTGTCTTGATAATCAAGGAGTATCTAATTTTTTTTGTCTTTAACATTTTTAATAAGTCAGCACAAATTCCAATAAGATAACCCTAGAAACAATAATAGATTCCTCTCTGTGAAATTTTTCCTTCTTTCTTCAAACTTTCCTCTTTGCCACACTGAGTGAGAGAGTACTCCTGAGTCTGCACAATCACACAAAATTTGGTCCATCTTCACTTCTTGTCACACAAGGGTACACTTTCAGAGTTTTATTAGAATTATATTATTGACTTCCTGACCATATACAGGTATTTGAAAGAGTAAGTGTGTTTGTAGTGCACCTGATTATGCATATTTTTCTAAGGATTACTTATTTGAAAGGCAGAGTGACAGGCAGGGAGAGGCAGGGAAAGAAGGAGAGAAAGAGATCTTCCATCTGCTGGTTTACTTCCCAAATGGTCACAACACATGGGACTGGACCAGGAGAAAGCCAGGAGCCAAGAACTCCATCCAGTTCTCCCACATGGGTGGCTGGGACCCAGGTGCTCAAGCCGTCTCGTTTTGCCTCCCAGGATGCATTGCCTTTTTTCTGCCAAGGGTCATTTAGTTATTTATAACATCATTTGTGGACTACAAAAACTATCAACTTAAAAATTAATCTGATGTAGATTTATTTAATAATGGGTTTCATCTGTGGTTGCCTTGGCAATGCCAGACCAAGCAATTTCATGGGCTTTGTACAGCCTTCAGGCTGGACGTTCCCCAACCCTGCATTATAAAGAAGCTGCTTCAAAAATGGAGCAGCCAGGACTCAAACCAGCACTTGATATTAGATGCCAGCATCCCAAGTGGTGTCTTAATCTGTTGTCCCACAATGCTTGTCCCGCGTGCATGTTAGTTTTACAAGTGAGGATACTGAAATTATTCTGTGCTGTGTAACCACCACAGTTTAACCTGAAGAAGTGTCACCTTTGTGGGTGCATTAGTGCATGTGCTCTGTCTGAGGGAATTTTTTGAATCCCTTGATCTACTTCCTCAGTGGGAATGAAATCCTTAAGAAGAAAAATGAATACATAACTCAAACATATTGGAATATGTTACACATATAATACATGTTAAGAACTGGAATATTCGTAACTATTATAAAAATAAGTCTATCTACAGTCAAAATATAATTCATATAAAACACTTGCAAATTTTAGAACAATAAGAAAAGTTTTTATTTCTTTTACCTGAGGCTAAAAGGTACATACAGTATCATGTATATGTGAATACCACTGTTTAGAAAGATATAAAATATAGATGATTATGCAATCCAAGCATGTTTTGCATTTAACATGAGGATCTTATTTTATACTAATGCCTTTGGGTTATGGCAAATAAAACTATGGAGTTGAGCAAAAATCACCTAGGAGTCAAATATTTAAAATAGCATTTGAGCAATAAAGGTAATAATTCTTGCATGCATAATGCAAATAAACATTTACCCAGTTACTAAGAGAATTCAATTATTAAGAATTTTAGGGAGCCTGTGCTGTGGTATAGTAGGCTAAGCCTCTGTCTGCAGCACCAGGTACCCCAAATGGGCACAGGTTAATGTCCCAGCTGCTCCTCTTCGAAGCAAGAGGAAGCCTTTGAGCCTCTGCAGCTGCATGGGAGACCCAGAAGAAGCTCCTGGCTCCTGGCTTCAGATCAGCCCAGCTACAGCTGTTGTGGTCTTTTGGGAACTGAACCAGTGGATGGAAGACCTTTCTGTCTGTCTTTCCCTCTCTCTTGTCTGTAACTCTACCTCTCAAATACATAATTAAAAAAAAGAATTTTAATGGAATGTTAAGATTTTCTATGTACGATACCATGTCACCTGAAAACATGGATATTTTTACTTCCTCCTTTCCAATGTTGATGCTTTTTATTTCTTTTTCCACCCTCATTGCTCTTGCCAATACTTCCAAAATTATGTTGAATAAGAGTGGTGAAAGTGGACATCCCTGTCTTGTTCCTGATCTGAGGGGGAATATTTCCAGCTTTATCCCAAACAGTGTGATATTGACTTGGTTTGTCACATAAAGGCTTTATAATTTTGAGGTATGTTCCTTTCTTTTTTTAAAAAAAGATGTTTTTATTTATTCGAAAGACAGAGTTACAGAAAGAGGAGGAGAGATAAAAATCTTCCAAATGACAGTTCACTCCCCAAATGGCCACAATAATTAGAGCTGGGCCAGGCCAAAGCCAGAAGCCAGGAGTGTCTTCCAGATCTCCCACATGAGTACAGGGGCAAAAGTCCTTGGGCCATCCTAAGCTGCTTTCCCAGGTGCATTAACAGGGAGCTGGACAAGAAGCTGAGTATTCAGGACTCAAACTGGTGTCCATATGTGATGACTGTGCTCCAGGCCATAGCTTAACCCTATATGCCACAGCACTGGCCCTGTTCCTGACATACCTAATTCGTGGAGGATTTGTTTATATTATGAAGTAAGGTTGAATCTTTTCAAATGCTCTCTCCACATCTATTAAGGTGATCATATGGTTTTGTTGTTGTTCATTCTATTGATGTAATTTGTGATGTTTATCATTTTGTGAATGTTGGACTATCCTTGCATCTCTGGGATAAATCTCACTTGATCATGATGTGTATAATATTTTTGATGTGGTGTTGAATTTACTTTGTTGGTATTTTGTAGAAAATTTTTGCATCTATGCTCATCAAGGGTGTGTGAAAATCTATAGCTTGTTTTTGTGTGAAGCTGTCCTCATAAAAAGAATTTGGCGGAGTCCTATACTGTTCAATAGTTTGGAATAGTTTGAAAAGTATTGCAGTTAATTACTCTTTAAATGTTTCATAGAATTCTGTAAGAAAGCCATTAGATCTTGGACATTTCCTTGATGGGAGAATTTAAATTGCTGCCTCAATTTTGTGGCTTACTATGAGTCTGTGTATGCTTTCTACCTTTTAATTATTTCTTCAATTGTTTTGCTTGCTATGAGTCTGTTGAGATTTTCTATATTGTCTTGATTTAATCTTGATAGGTTCTATGAATCCAGGAATGTTCCATTTCTTCAAGGTTTTCCAATTTGTTAGCATATATCTGTTTACAATAGTTTGTTACGATTCTTTGTATTTCAATGATGCTGGTTGTAATGTCTCCTTTTTCCTTTTTAATTAATTTTATTAGAGTTTTTCACTTTTTTCTTTGTTAAAATGGCTAAAAATTTGTCTATTTTGTTTATCTTTTCAAAAACAACTTTTTGTTTTGTTAATCTTTTGTTTTTTAAGTTTCAATTTCATTTATTTCTGCTCTAACCCTTATTATTTCTTGCCTACTGCTATTTTTGAGTTTGGTTTGTTCTTGTTTTTCTAAGTCCTCAAGGTTATCATTAGACCATTTACTTGAGACCATTTTCTCTCTTTTTAATATTAGCATATAATCTTATGCACATTAGCAGGAAGCTGGAAACAGAATGGGAACTGGACTCCAACCCAGGCATTCTAATATGAAATGTAGGCAACCCAAGAAGGAGAGTAACTATTATGCAAAACTTGCACCCTCATTATTCTTAACATTTTTTTTAAATTTCATTTTCATCCCACTTGCAAATCATACTTGTCTATGGATTTCACTCTTGGATTACAACATTTTAAGATTTATCTATTTGAAAACAGAGAGATAGAGGGAGAGAAATACAGACAGATCAATTTTCCATCTGCTGCTTCACTCCCCTAAAGACCACAATGGCCAGCACTAGGCTAGGTCAAAGCCAGGAACCAGGGGCTTCATCTGGGTCTCACAAGTGGGTGGCAGGGGCCCAGACACTTGGGCCATCTTCTGCTGCTTTTCCCAGGCTATCAGCAGGGAGCTGGATCAGAAGTGGAGCTGCTGAGACACAAACAGGCACACGTATGGGACACCAGTGTTACAGGTGGTAGCTTTACCTGCCATTCCACAATGCCAGTCCCTACTTCAACATCTTAAGTAACTTTTCTGTCTTCCTTTTTGAACATAATCCTTTTTTATCATAGTCAAATCAATTAATCTTTCTAAAATACCAATTTAATATTGTGATTGTTTCAACATTCTTACTTGAGTTTTTTTTTAAAAGGTCAGTGTCTACACTGATACACAATTCCCCACCTTCTATCTTCCACCTCTGTTGATCATGCTACTCTCGTGTTCTACTGCATCACTTGCTTCAATGATTTGTTTATGCTGTTTACCTCCCACCTGTAAAACTCCTCTTTCTCACTGTACTAAAACTTATTTTCCTTTAAGGTCAATTAAATTTTTATAATCCACAAAGCTTTTTCCTCATTCCCTAGACTATTTCTATGTTCCTTACTGTGTAGTCATCAAATTTCATTTCATTGACTAGTGCTAGGTAACAATTCACCTTTGTATTCCCTGTCTTTTTTAACCTGACTGTAGCAGTACTGTGCTTTGTGGTCCCCTCAGAGTGTTGAAAACTTTTCATCACCAACCTCCCTAGCTTCACATCTGCTTTTTGACCTTAGAGAAAGAAATAGGGTGAAGAGCAGATACCTGCAATTTTTAAATCATTTACTGCAGAAGTTGCACACATTATTTCCATTCCCATCTCTTTGCCCAATCACCTGGTCACATGGCCACATTTTGTTGCAAGAATGCTGGGAGCTGTAATCCATACTGGAACTATCATATTCCCAGGCCTGGGGTTGGACTAGGACAAAGGGAATTAAGAAATGGTGGTGGTTGACCTTATTTCTGAATTGCAAACAATCCTCTTTATTGTTTGATTCTTCTCACAGATTAGGATCCTCTGACTTCTAGAAAATGAGATTGCACTTGGTACTGCTTCTTCTAGGAACAACCATTGATGGTTTTTAATTTTGAAATATATCTATTTTAAAATATCTTCATATATTCATTTTTATTTTACTTTATTGTCCAAAGTAATTAATAAAAACCTTCAAACATATCTTTTCAAAGCCAATGGTGTCAGGTGGGATGAGGATATTTGTAGATTCAACACTAAAATGCAGTGCAAGCCTAGCTTATCAGGCAATGAAACCTTTGGTCATCGTGTCCTCTGTAAGGAAAATATATTCAATCTAACCCAATGTATCCTACATTTATATTACATGAAAATAGTGAATTAATTTGTACAGGTGTATAAAAATTTTTATAATTTGTCACCATTCTCTAAGTTCTCTTTATGTTAATCAGAACCATATTCAGCACTTTCTTACAAGAAATAAATAAGTATACATGGCAGGAAAGTGCATGATTTAGAGAAAAACTGGATATTTATGGAAATTCAGGCTTTGTGTTAGTAGCCCCTTATTCAATGAACATGATAACATCATTGAATCAGAAATTCCAGTTTCACGGATGCACATAACATATAAGACCATGTATTAACATTTACTATGTTTCAGGTGCTAAGTTCTCTACTAACAGTATAGTTGACATATCTGGAGCATGGACCACCAAAGCTGGCTCACTGGGATTTGAACCATCCAAATGCCACACTCCAGGAAGCTATTTAATTTATCTTTGTTTTATTTCTTCCTCACAAAAAAAGAAATCTAACACCTACCTTATGAAACTGTTCTAGAAATATAAATATGAAAGATGCTTTGGGGAGAATTTTTTATTTTAAGGAAAAGGGGTGTTAAATGTGAATAATTTATCCAGATTATTTAGATTATCTATTTGATCACATTTTCTAAATTAGTAATAGAAATCATAGTTAACATGAACAAAGTAATTTTCAAGTCTATTTTTTACGTGAAAAGAGGAAAGAGAAATAGAGAGCTAATGATCTCCCATCATTGGTTTGCTCCCCATATGCCTACAACCCCTGGGGATGGGACAGAGTGAAGCCAGGAACTGAAAACCCAATCTAAGTCTCCCACTCTGGCTCACAGGGACAGAAGGACTTAAGCCAGCATCATTGTCTCCCAGGGTACACATTAGCCAGAAATTTGAATTGGGAGCAGGGCTAGGACTCAAACACAAACACTGCAGAGTAGGATGCAGGTATCCAAAGTATTAGCTTATCTGCTAGGCCAAAAATGCATTCCTGAAAAATATATTTTTAGAAAATATCCATATAATAAAATAGTGCTGTATGTTTGTAACAACATATAAGCAACAGTGATCAATAATATTATTAGCCATCATTCTAACAATTTTTTAAAATTAAGACTGTACTTTTTGATTAGTTTTAAATTTTGATAAGTGTAGAAAGTACCCCATATCCCCTCAACCCCTATTCCCTTCTTATCATCTTACATTATTAGTGTATGATTGGTACAATTGATAAGCTACTGGTGACACATTATTATCTACTAAAGTTCATATTTTAATTGGGGTGTATTTTCTGTTACAGATTCTGTGGCTTTTGACATTGGATAGTGACTTGTATCCACAGTTATAATATCACACAGAAGAGCTGCACCGCTCTAAAAATACCATGTGCTCCATCTGTTCATCTTTACCCTTCCCCACACCCCCTTCTGACCCCAGGAAACCAAAGATCTTTGCATTTTGTCAGTTGTTTCATCTTTTCCAGAATGTCATAGACTTGGAATCACACTGAATGAAGCTTACTCACATTGGTTTCTTTCACTTAGCAATGTTTATTTAAGGCTCCTCCATGTCTTTTTGAGGCTTAATAACATTTATTTTTGCCATTGAATAATCTTCATTGTATGTGTGCACCGCAGTTTCATTATCCATTCACCTACTGAAGGACATCTTGGTTGCTCTCAGGCTTTAGCAAACACGAATAAACCTGCTATAAAAATTCATAATGCCCTAAACCATCATTTTCTTTTCCTTCTCCAGTCCTTTAGATACACACATAGTAAGCCTAACAGATCTCCATGAATAAATAAATTATGGAAGTTGGTAAAAAGAAAAGATTTTTGGTACTAACCTATTTTTAAACATTACATTTCCTACTCAGGAGAATGAAGTAGTTGTAAAAGCATTCTGTAGTTTTGAAGTCCAGATAAGTAAGTGTTTAATACACCATACTATAATGTTATTTAAAGACTAAAAAAAGCCATTCAATCATAATAATTATTGTATGTTGTCTTTACTTTAGTAAGCACTGAATACAATACACTCTCTAAATTAGTTTATAATATATAGCATGCAAATATTTTTAAAAGACTTTAAAATTTTTGCTAAAGCATATCATTTATGAAAATGTTCTTGTGTAAAACAATGATAGCATACAAATAAAAGATCACCATCAATTTTATACATGTCCATAGTTAATACCTGTAAGTTTCAATATGTTTTAAGTAGTTTTATATGCATTAATAAATTTACTCCTTACAAAAATTGAGTGTATCCATTGATTTTTGCTAACCCGCATTTCACAACTAAAGCTTCGTGATCACTCTGAAGATACAGGGTAGGTCGATGGTTCTTCCCAACTCAAAATCTAGATCATATTTTGATAATGCTGCCATTATACAAGCACAGAGGTCTGTCAATGTTTGTCATTCAAATGATGAGGCTTTCTGAAGAGAAGACAGGCTCCCTAGCAGGCCACAAATGGCTTGAGAGCAGGGAAGGTAGACTGGGCTTTTATGGTGATTTGGTGGTGGTTTGTGGTGAAGGTTCTTGGTGAACACTTGATTTGAACTTCCCACCAGAGCCAAAACAAGAAGCAGTCAGTTTCCCTTATAACATTTCCCAAGTATAGAGTAGAAAGGAAATAAGAATTAGTGAAGATTGAAACCTAACAGCAAACAAACAAAATACATGGAGTCTGATTATTTGTGATGAAAAAAAGCTAAACTGGGACCAGCACTGTGGCACAGCCTGTAAAGCTGCCTTGTGCAGTGCTAGCATCCCAAATGGGAGCCGGTTCCAGTCTCAGCTGCTCCACTTCCAATCTAGCTCTCTGCTTACAGCCTGGTAAGGCAGTGGAATATGACTCAAGTCCTTGGGCACCTGCACCCATGTAGGAGACCCGGAAGAAGCTCCGGGTTCCTGGCTCAAATCAGCCCAGCTCTGGCCGTTGCAGCCATTTGGAGAGTGAATCAGAGGATAGAAGACCTCTCTCTCTTTCTCTCTCTCTCTCTCTCTCTGCCTCTGCCTCTTTCTAAGTCTGCCTTTCAAATAAATAAATAAATAAATAAATCTTAAAAAAAAAAAAAAACGCTTAAGCTCAGGATGGGTAGTTTACCCTGGTCACAGAATTTGTAGATTGCAGAAATGGATTAAAAGTCAGTTTGCTGCTTCCAATATTCATGTGCTTAATCCAAATACAAATTTTATAACTCTAAAATATGTGAATAAGTTTGGAAGAGAAAATAAAAATTACATTTAATCACAAAACTCAGGGAAGACTGTTGGTTATATTGTACTTACTTTATTTTTACATTTTTTTAGCACTTACTATATCTTTTTTTAAGATTTATTCATTTATTTGAAAGTCGAGTTATACACAGAGAAGGAGAGGAAGAGAGAAAGAGTGAGAGAGAGAGAGAGAGAGAGAGAGAGAGAGGGTCTTCCATCCAATGGTTCACTCTCCAATTGGCTGCAACAGCCGGAGCTGTGCCTATCCAAAGCCAGGAGCCAGAAGCTTTGTCCAGGTCTCCCACATGGGTGCAGGGGTCCAAGGACTTGGGCCATCTTCTACTGCTTCCCCAGGCCATAGCAGAGAGCTGGATTGGAAGTAGAGCAGCCAGGACTCGAACTGGCACCCATATGGGATGCCAGCACCGCAGGCGGAGTATTAACCTACTGTGCCAGAGCGCCAGCAGCACTTAATATGTTTTAACAATGTATAAGCTGCCTTGAATTGTCCTAAGTTATATTATATATATAAATAGTCAATGTATATAATAGCCTATGTATGCATAAATATAAGCTATTTAAAATAATTAGATATTCCTCAAAGTGATATGCAGTATTCATTTTTTTTAAAAGATGCAGTTATTTATTTGAAAGTCAAGTTAAACAGAGAGAGAAGGAGAGGCAGAGAGAGAGAGGTCTTACATTTGCTGGTTCACTCCCCAGTTGGCCGCAATGGCCAGAGCTGTGCCAATCTGAAGCCAGGGTCCAGGAGCTTCTGGGTCATCTTCTACCACTTTCCCAGGCCATAGCAGAGAGCTGGATCAGAAGTAGAGCAGCCGGGACTCTAACCAGTGCCCATATGAGATGCAAGGACTGCAGGCGGTGGCTTAATCCGCTATGCCACAGCACTAGTCCCTATATTCAGTATTCTAAGATGTTCCTTATAATCTCAGCTTTGGATCCTTTTTTAAAAAAAATTTATGCTATTTATTTGAAAAGCAGAATAGCAGGGTGGGGGCTGGAGACAGAGAGAGACAAAGATTTTCCATCTTCCAATTCATTCCCCAAATGGCTGCAATAGCCTGGACTGGGCCAGACTGAAGATAAGAGACAGGAACCCAATCTGGTCTCCAACAAGGGTAGCAGGAGCCCAAGTGCTTGGGCCATCTTCTGCTGCTTTACCAAGTACATTAGCAGTGAGCTGTATAGGAATTAGAGCAGCTAGAACTCGAACTGGTGATCTGATAATGGGTACAAGATTGACAAGTGGTGGCTTAACCTGTTGGGCCACAAGCTTATTGTCCTATATTATCTTCTTCCCTCGATATGGGCTGCCACTGTGATGTGATTCTAACCAACAGATTATGGCAAAGATGATATTAGTACTGTAATTATGTTTCTTTTAATAAGAGATGCAGGTATTTTACAAATGTAATTCATTATAAAAGTTATTATTTTGTATATACATGATGTAATCACAGGACTCATTTATAAAAGAGACTTTGCCTTCTTTGACTAGAAGTATTCTATTGTGGTGTTGAAGTCAGCTGTTATATTGAGAGAGGTTCTAAGAAATGGTCTCATGTAAGAAAGTGTAAGTGCACTCTGGGATTGCATAGTAAACCCTGGCTGAAAGTCAGAAGGAAAACATGGATCTCATTGCTATAATCATAAAATACTGAATTCTGCTAACAACTGCATGAGTGTTGAAGAGGATGCTAAGAATAGCACGGAGCCCAGCCAACATCTTGATTGCAGTCTTGTGATGCCCTGAGAAGAGGATTCAGGCAGTTCACCCCTGGATCCTGCCCGGGAAAACTGTGAGTTAACTAATAAATGTTGTTTTAAGCTGTTGTATGTGGCAAGATATGCAGAAAAAGAAAACAAATTATAAATATACATTTCCAAATCTGGCACAAAAATCTTTATTGAAATGCAGGATGAGAATCCCAAATCCAAAAATCCAAAATCCAAACTGCTCCAGAGTCTGAAACTTTTTGAGTAGCACCACGACATTGCCACAAGTAGAAATTTCAGCCGGCGCCGTGGCTCAATAGGCTAATCCTCCACCTTGCGGCGCCGGCACACCGGGTTCTAGTCCCGGTTGGGGCGCCGGATTCTGTCCCGGTTGCCCCTCTTCCAGGCCAGCTCTCTGCTATGGCCAGGGAGTGCAGTGGAGGATGGCCCAGGTGCTTGGGCCCTGCACCCCATGGGAGACCAGGAAAATGCACCTGGCTCCTGGCTCCTGCCAGGATCAGCGCGGTGCGCCGGCTGCAGCGGCGGCCATTGGAGGGTGAACCAACGGCAAAAAAGGAAGACCTTTCTCTCTGTCTCTCTCTCTCACTGTCCACTCTGCCTGTCAAAAAAAAAATAAATAAAAATAAAAAAAATAAAAATAAAAAAAAAAACAAGTAGAAATTTCTACATTTGGCTTCAGGTGATGAGTAAGATCAAAACACAAGAGCTGTATAAATATAGTATAGAGTCACCTTCAGGCTATGTGTATGAGGTGTGTCTGAAACATAAACGAAGTTCATGAATAGACTTTGGTCTTATCCCCAAGATACCTATGTATATGTAGATATTCCAAAATTTAAAAAAATAATCTTGGAATCCAAAACTCTGGCTCCAGGCAATTTTGGTAAAGGGTACTCAACCTGTATTTTCTATATAAACACCAGTCTAAATTTATGATTCATGGCACCTTGTTTTAGCAATAGCAAATCAATCGTGAATACTTCAGTCTTGATAGACTATCATCCTAGGTGATTAACCCTTGCCTAATCTGGAGAGTCACAAAACCTAACAAAACCATTCAGATTCATTTCCTAGAATTTTAATCTCAAGGAGAGTGGCACTGAAAATCAGTAAGTCTGTTATATGCTTATAGTGACATATGATGAGAATTCCTGTGTTTCCCTTCTAACTATATCCCCACGTGCCTTACTTCATATTCTTTCTTAGGTCATAGTGTTCAATTTTTTTCTTTGATTTCATGAGTGCTAGCTCATTTTCTTCTAATAACTCTCTCTCTCTCTCTCTCTCTCTCTCTCACAAACACACACACACACACACTTTCTCTGTCTCTCTCCCTACCTCATCTATCACACACACACACAAACACACACACACAATCTGTGTAATTAACAAATTCCATAATTACAAATTTGCCTACTTGCTAACATTTATCTTTAATACCAACAGCAATACTCTCTGTGGTCATGTGCATACATATGCAGAGTGTTGAAAGCCTTGAGGCAGTCAATATCCATGTTCCCAGTTGAGTTCCACAAGACGACACTGGGGGCCAGAGCTGTGGTACAGTGAGCTAAGCTGTTGCCGGCAACGCTGGCATCCCATACCAGAGCTCCACTTCAAGTGCTGGCTGTTGAGCAGAAGATGATTCAAAAGCTTGAGCCCCTGACACCTGTATGGGAAGCCAGGCTGGAACTGGAGGCTGCTGAATTTAGCCTGGACCAGTCCTGGAATTGTGCCATTTGGGGAGTGAACCTCAAGTGGATGTAAAATTTACCTCTCACTCTCTCTTTTACTATTCTGCCTTTCAAACAAATAAATCTTTTTGTTTGTTTGTTTTAAGGTGACACTCTGCACTCTTCTTATACTCTCATATTGCAAGCAAGTATCCTTTTCACAGTCTGTTTAATGACATGCTTTCTTGCTCATGGGCCTTGTTTTTGGTGATTTTGATGTTCAGAGGGACATCCAGGTATTAGGCTGAAATGCTGTCTAGTATCCCTGAGCATAAAAGACAGTGATGATGTTTCTTAAGGTGTTAATCTTTGTTGAGGCATGAGTTACAGTGCTGCTGGCCATGGGTTCAATGTTATGAATCAGCAACACAGAACTGGCATGGGTTTTTGACATAGTTTAAGATGCCACTTGAGACATTCACATCTCACATCAGAGTGCCTGGATCTGGGTCCGGGCTTCACTCTTGATTCCAGCTTCCCACTAAAATGTGAGACAGCAAGTTATGGCTCAAGTTGTTAGGGCACTGTCACTCACATGAGAATCTCAGACTGAGTTCCTGTCTCCTGACTGCAGCCTGGCCCAGGCCTTACTATTGTAGCCATTATAAAGTAAACCAGAGATGGGATATCTTCTGCTTCCCAAATGATAATAATAATAAAAATAAAATTAAATAAAATCAATACCTTACATCCCCAAAATAAAGAGGAAATTCACCAATGTATACATGAGAATTCACCAATGTATACATGAGACCACTATGCAAAGTGATAAAGTAACATCTATAGTGCATATTGGAACAATGGAAAAGGTGGCAAAGGCTTTAAATGTGAGAATTCATGAGTTGACTATGAATTTCTTCAAAAATGCATGATGGTTAGTATGGTTGTAAATCTGGAAGCCAAGGAAATTTATTACACAGCGTTAGAAAAACTCAGCGTTAAACTCTCAGCTAGTGCTGCTGGGCTCACATGTTTCCGAGGCAGTGCTGCATGGCAAATGTTAAACTGATAAGCAAGACAATTAAAGCATACTTTCCAACTATTACAGAGAAAACAGATTATGTGAAAGGGGAAGATTTTAATGGTGATGAGACTAACATGTTTTTCAAGAACATTAGCAAACAAACAATTACACAAAAAGCATTTTGGTTGACAAAAATGTTGTGACATTAGTTCATGTGAACCTAACCCTTTATTTCCCTTAGAGCAATAGTTCAGTATTTGGTAAAAATTTGTGTTCACGATTTTACAGAATCAATCTCTCTCTCTCTCTCTCTCTCTCTCTCTCTCAAAAGTAGTTTGTGGAAAAAAATGAATTGAGAGATAAGGTAAATTTTCCATCAACTTTTTGAGGCTATTTTGTACACATGCACATACACATACACATATTTACTAACCAGTTTGTTGCTCCTGCTAGCAATTAAGGAATCCTATTCGTATATCAATACACTGGATCAAAGGTTGATTATTCTTTACAGCTTACAAACCAGAAAGTTTCATCAGCATTCATCACTGTATGGAACTTCAAATTTCCCTACATCATGAACTCTTTATATCTTTCCAATTTAATTGACAAAATGTCATATCATTTTATTTCAATTTACATTTCAAATCATTCAAAATTTGCCTTCTCTTACTTCTTTTGTGTACAATTCTTTTTCTGTTGAATAAAGTGTATTGAGACATTATTGGTTTTTCTGAATACTTCTTGTGTTTTCTCACAAAAGCAATCCTGATAATCTTTAAACTGAACTAACCTCTATTTTTTAATCTAATAAATTTTATAATTTCTTCACTTATGTCTGCTTCTTACCTTCCATGTCTGCCTTTTGGATTCATTTTGTAGTGATAAACATTTATTCTGTTCTGGTTTTTAGCTAGGATTTTTGGAGTAAGCTTTTTGAATCCAAGATGACTGAAAATGTGTTATATTGTCCTCACTCCTATTATTCATCTCTGTCTAAAAAATTCTAAACTTGAGATTATGTTAGATCAGGCCAAAAGGTGCTGATCCATTGTATTCTTTGTTGCCAACTAGAATTCTGATATCAGTACTACTTTTTATCCTTTAGAGTCTGATTTCTTTCATCTTGAAGCTCATATTTTTCTCTTTATCCTGTCTAGGTTTTCTAAAATGTTATCACAGCATGACTAGGTGTGAAGCTGCCCCTTGTTTCACTTTTTTCAACTTGTTAAGCACTGAGTTAACAAGATTGATGCATGCCTTTCTTCAATTCTGCTGGTAATTATTGTTTCCTTCTTTTTTATTTTAAATATTCTGTTTGTGCCATAATGTCCTTAGACAGATGTTGAAACTTCTCGGTCTATCTTCCTTGTTTCTTAACTTCCAATTTCATACATTTCACTTCTCTGTCTTTTATGATTGCCTTGGAAATACTTTTACTTGATTTTGTACTTCATTAATTTACACATCTTTTGGGTCTATTCTGTTATCCATTCCATCTATTGAATTTTACTATAAAATTCAATCCCTCCAAAATTTCGTATTATCCTTTTCTGTAGGCATAATTTTCTCTTCATCCCTTTGAGGGTAACAAATTTTAGAAGCCATGTTCTTTGTGCTCTGTAGTTACCGTTCATTCCATTAAGTGGTAGTTCTATTCCTTGATATTCTTACCACTTTTTCATGGGGCCATTTTTTGTGTGTGCCTGGAAATTTGTCTTTGCATGTTCATTTTCCTGGGCATGTTGGTGAGAGGCAGGACACTGTAGGAAGGACTTCATCAGTAACTATTTTCTGGTGAAAGAATTTTCAGTGTCTTCTTGTCTTCTCCATATCTCAAGGAAATGCCGTGATTTTCTGGCCCACATGACCAATCTGACTGTTCCTGCCTGATCACCAAGTCGTCTGCTTGATCTTAAGCTAGAAGAAGAAGAGTCATTGCCTCTCAGTAGCTTCATCTAACCAGCCTGTTAGTTGACTTATAGTCTCTTTCTCTTTAGCACTTGCCTATCACCCAAACATGAAATAATCCCCCTCCTTAACACCTGCCCCACTCTATTTTTCCATCAGAAGTATCTTCAACATAGAGTTGGGTTAGGACTCCCTTTTTAAATCTGAGTTCACAGTTGGCTACCTTCTGATAATTCATTTATGATCCAATGAAGAAATGACTTCTATTTCTGGGACTGTTTCAGATTTTTTAAGGTTTACTTAATAATTTAAAAGCCAGAGTTGCAGAGAAAGAGAGAGTAAGAGAGATTTTGCATCCTCTAGTTCACTCCCTAAATGGCTGCAATAGCCAGGACTGGGCAAGGCTGAAGCCAGGAGCGAGAAGTTTCGTCTGGGTCTTCTGTATGGGTGGCAGGGGCACAAGCAGTTGGGCCGCCATCTGCTGCTTTCCCAGGCACATTAGCAGGGAGTTGGATCAAAAGTGGAGTAGCCAGGACTCAAACTGGTACCTGTGTGGGATGTTGGTGCTGAAGGCAGTGGCTTAATCCACTGCACCATAGGACCAGCCCCTAGTTAAAGATTTTAAAAATATTCTGTTGAGCATTTCATAGATAGGGTAGTCTAGAGTGCATGCTTAACCAACTATTTAAAGTAATCCTGAAGCAACTTTTTAAGTTTAATATTGCCCGAGGAAATTGCAAATAAAATCAGCTTTAGATGTTACTTTTTAAAAATAGAAAGTTGCTCTACATAAAAATGAATAATTGATTGGCCAGCTCTGTGGTGTAGTGGGCTAAGCCTATGCCTGCAGTGCCAGTATCCCACATGGGCACCAGTTCATGTCCTGGCTGTTCCTCTTCCAATCCAGCCCTCTGCCTGTGGCCTGAGAAAGCAGTGTAAGATGGCCCAAGTGCTTCAGACCCTGTACCTGTGTAGAAGACTCAGAAGAAACTCTTGGTTCCTGGCTTCAGTTTGGCCCAGCTCTGGCTCAGACATTTGGGGAGTGAACAAGTAGATGGAAGACCATTCTCTCCATCCCTACTCTCTCTATATATAACTCTACCTCTCAAATAAATAATAGTTTAAAATATAAAAAATTAAAATTAATAATTGAATAAAATTATAAGTAATACAAAAAAGGCATTGAGAATAAACACAAAAAAATAGGTCATCCATCACTTCTCAGCCTTTTGGATAAGATCCAGTGTTCAGTTCATACAAATCAACTAGAAAAATATTAAGGTCCTAATAAATAAGTAGAAAAAATATTTAGTAACTGAAAATTTAAATAACAAAAATAAACATGAAAAACACAAAAATACAAACGCAATAGTAATTGGCACATACACTTTAAAACTGAGAAATTGTTTTGCATTTGATATATTCACACATAGAAATGGATTTTAATGAGAGTACTTATTGCTGGCAACTGTATTGAAATAAACATTATGATTTCAGTGAGAATTAGAATTGAACTGTTTGCAAACATATTTCAAATACCCTAAAATTTTTGCCCCTTTGATCCAAATGTATAGTGAACTGTTTAAAATATGTTCAATTGTGGATGATATTTTATACAACATTTTAAGTGGAAGAAACAATAAAGTGTCTGATGAGAAAACAGTTCATCAAAATTCAATAGTGTTACAGACAATACATAGGCATTAAAATTGAGTTCATAAAGGTTTATTTTATAGGGAAATGCTTATAGCAAGTTTTAAAATTATGCAAATATAAGTGTGTACATGTAATTATAAATATACATATGTGTTTCCTTTGACTTTAAATAATGAACATATGAATAAGCTAAAAATAGAAAATCTGTGACAATATCAGGGAAAGTTTTATTTTGTTGATATATTTATTTTAAATTTATATATATTTTATGGATTTTATAAAGCATTTGTATTTAAAAATAAAGATCCCAATAAATAGTAAGATAAGTTTCTTTTTAATCATCTTAAAATATTTTATTTATCAACATCTTTTCTTTTTATTTCCGGTCTGATCAATTTCTTCTTTCTTATTAGTTTCTCTTGGCTGTTGAAACAAAATATCAAGAATTGGCTGGTGGAGAACAGTAGCAACATAGTGTATGACAGTTTTGGAAACTGGAAGTCCAAAATCAAGGTGTTACCAGTTCTATGCTCCTTCGAAGCCTGTGTGGAAGAGTCCTGCCTTGCTTCTTTCTCGTTTCTGTTGAAGTTAGCTGACACCAGGAGTCTGTTTCAGCAAACTGAAAAATCAGCCTAAAACAGGAATTGTTTGAAGGAAAGCTTTATTTGCTTGTGAGAAGTAAAGGAGACAGTGGAATGGCATAGTTCCCCTAAGGAACTGACTCCCAGAGATTTGCAAGTCTTCTATCCAAAAGGCTAGGAGGTGTAGAAAACAGAGTTGGTGATTCCTTTCTGCTTAGAACATATATTCAGCATATAGGAGTCAGAAGGCCATTTCTGTTCAACATCTTCATCCATTTCACGTTGAAAACTCAGACTGGGCTCTTCAGATTTCATGGGGTGACTGGTGGTCTGTTCCCCTCTGATTTAAAATATTGTGAGATAAGCCTTCCAGTAACAGCCTCTGAAAAACAAACTCAAGCCAGTAAACTGCTTCAGATTATCTTCCCCGTTCCTCCTTGTGCCTCATTCCTACCTAAGCCCTAAACTCTGGTTACAGTGGTAGCTGCAGATCCTTGTTACTCCTTGACTTGTAACAGCACAATGTCTACCCTTGCCTCCATCTTTACACAACATTTTCACTGTGTCTTTATATCATTTTCCTTTAGGCATGCCTGACTCTCTGCCCAAGTTGCTAATGTCTATAAGCAAAAGAGTCATATTGAATTGAAGTCCTCACTGATGATTTGATTTTAACTTTAAATTCTTGATAGACACCATTTTTTTTTAAGATTTTATTTATTTATTTGAGAGTAGAGTTTCAGACAGAGAGTGGAAGACACACACACACAGAGACAGGGAGATAGAGAGAGAGAGAGAGAGAGTTCTTCCACCACTGGTTTACTCTCTGGACGGCTGCAGTGGCAGGGGCTGGGTAAGGCTGAAGCCAGGAGCCAGGGTAACAGGGGTCCAAGTACTGGGGCCATTCTCTGCTGCTTTTCCTAGACCATGAGCCGGATCAGAAGTGGAACAGCCAGATATGAACCTGGTTGTCCATTTGGAATTCTGACACGGCATACAGTGGCTTTACCCATTGTGCCACAATGTCAGGCCCTCATTTTAATAATTTTAACTTTTACAAACTTCTTTATTTCTGAGAGGGTGAGAGAGATACCTTCCCACTGCTGATCACTCCTCAAGTATCCCTAACAGCCAGAGCTGGACCAGGCCAAAATCAACGTCTTGGAACTCCATCTGTTTCCCTTGTGGGAGGCAGGGCCACAAGTACTTTTGTCATCAACTGCCATCTCCCAGAGTGCCCAGCATCAAGAAGCTACAAGCAGAAGTGGAACTGAGTCATTTTGACATAACAGGTGGCATACCCCAAGCAGGATCCCAACCTCTTCACCAAATGCCTACCCCAACATATCTTTTTGAGATGACACAATTGAACCCTGTAAGTCACGTTATGCCTTTGGTCAAAGGGTAGCTCTCTGGACCCCAAACATCTTTTTTAATCCTTTCAATTATTAGAATATTGAATTGCTCTCCAATTGTTTAGAAGTATCTTTTCAGCTGAATGGAAATTCGCTTATAGGAAAAGAGTTGATATACGATGGGATCATGCACAGTAAGAGCTTATGGAGTCAGAAAATAGCAACAGACAAGAAGAATTTTTCAGCACCTTTCCAATCATAGCATATAGCAGAGGTGACAACTACCTCACCCACGGCGAGGGAAGCAGAAGCAAGTGGTTGTCACCATCCTAGCCAACTGGAGACAACTAAGAAAGAAATGATCTTGTTAAGATGTGGCAGAAATGTCTTATTGTTGGATGATGATCAATGACCCTTTGTGTTTCTTTCTTAATTTAACATGTGGTATTTTGCTTATAAAAACTACTATTGGAAGCAGTAGTAACAGTTTCAAAGCAGAAAATAATAGCATGAAGCTAGAGCCTATTTCCACATTTTCCTTTTATTGTCTGTACTCAGAATATAAGAGGGAAATGCATAATAAATATGGTAATTGAAGTGGTCTTGGAAATTCTCAATAAGATGCATAGAATAAGGTATCAAATAAGTTCTCAAGACATACTAAGTGTTGCCTATTCACTGAATGTGTAATAGATTGGATCATCTTTAAATAATTTTGAAGACAGTAAGTGGGAAATCTGGGAGCAGGAAACCATGAATATTTTTGGTTCTGCAACCCCTATTCCTTTAGCAGCACAAACACAAAATAGTGTTCCACTATGTAATATTAATTCATTTAGAGAGACTTTTGATTTTAAAGCCATTTTGGTCCACTGTCAAGCTATATTATTTAGACCCTTATATTATACTGCAGTTTATTCAGTTTATTCCCACACTTAAAAGGTATGTGCTGCATGGTGTTGCATTTGCAGAAAAATTTACAGGAACTAATTCCTGAGGCAGCTCTTTTGCAGAATCAGTCCTACACCGTTACTTCCACATGACTTGGTGGCACCACACTGGGAAAAAATGCCGTTTCTTTTAATGGTAGTGATTTTTTTTAAACTTGTCCATTCAGGATCACTATTACAGAATGAATAACTTTGATACAGTGAAGATTATTCAAAGCCAATTCTAAATTTCAGGGAATTCCACAATTCCCTGTGTCTTCAAAATGAATTATTTTTGAAATTTTCTATAAACAAAGTAGTATGATTGAACTCAAGTTCAGACTATATTAGACCATGATTTTTTGATGTTGTTATTTCTGAGATGAGGATTTAATATAAAAAAGAAATCTTAGATTTATGTACAATTCAAAAAAAAATGACATCCCAAATAGGTGCTCTTTGAAATTCACAGACTGACAAACATTAAATCTGTAAGGGAAATGTTAATCCTGAATTATTCTTCCAAAATATTATTTTGATTTTTGCCTCTCTACTGTGCCTATGCCTCGATCTTTGCAATGTTTAATGAAGAGAAATTCTGCAAAATTCCAAAGATATGGGTTGTTATAATGCTTAAATTGTTTCTTTTTTTAAAACATTTATTTATTTGAAAGGCAATGTGAAAGAGAGAGAGAGAGAGAAAGTGAAAGAGAGCGCTTCCATCTGCTGGTTCATTACCCAAATGGCTACAATGGCTGGCTGGGCCAGGCAGAAGCCAGGACCCCAGATCTCTTCTGGATCTCCCACATGGGTAGCAGGGGCCCAGTGACTTTAGCCATCTTCCACTGACTTCCCAGATCATTATCAGGGAGCTGGATCAGCAGTGGGGCAGCTGGGTCTTGAACAAGGCCCATATTGAATGCCAGCAACCTATGTGGCAGCTTTACCAGCTATGCCACAGTGCCAAGCCCCTTGAACTGTTTCTTAGCAAACCATCCAGACATCTGCTCAAACTTCTCCAAGATTGTTGTCACGAACATCTTTGTTTTTCGTTTTTAACTAATGAATTAACTACTTTGAGAGGCAAAGCAACAGAGATGGGCAGAAAGAGAGGTACTCGCACCTCTGCTTGTTTACTCCCTCAAATGCCCGAAACTGCCTGGGCCCAGGCAAAGCCAGGAGCTCAGAACTTGTTCTAGGTCTGCTGTCTGTGTGGCAGTGACCTAACTACTTTAGTTATCACCTGCTGCCTCCCAGGCTGTGCATTATCAGGAAGCTAGAATCGGAAACAGAGCCACAACTTCAATGCAGACTTTGATGCAGGATTCAGATGTTTCTCCTGGCATCTCCACTATGCCAAACACCCTCACCCCATGTTCTGATTATTTTTATCCTACGTTAAGCACACCCATATCTAGAATTTCTCATTACTTGATCAATATTGGGGTAAACAAAAATGAGAATTTAATTTTTTTCTGAGAAAAATTCTTTAAATGTTATTGGAAGTTTCTTTTTCTTGTTGTAGAGATATCAAATCCTAAGTGTTGAAAATATCATCAGAATGTCATCCCAAGTCCCCCCCCCTCAAATAAAACAAGCTAATCATCAAGGGAAATGCATATTTTCCCTTGGCAAGTTGACTTTGTCTTAGGTGCTAGTGGATGTTCATATATACTGAATGTATTACCTCACCTGCTGTACATCTTGGCATCTAGGAATTTGCTTAGAAATACAGGAAAAACTGAAAGGACCAGGGGTGAACTATACACTCCTTCCTTTTGAGTGTTTGAATTTAGAACAGGTTGGGTAGCCTAGATATTATCCTCATGACTTGATTTCCTAAACATTACCAAAAGCTAATATATTAGAGAGCATTTCTATATTACCTTAGGGAATTTACTTAAAACAGAAGTTTCTGGGGCAGGCATTGTGGCATAATGAGTTAAGCTGCTATGGTGATAACTGCCTCCCATATGAGAGTGCCTGGTTTGAGTCCTGGAAACTCTACTTTCAATACAGCTTCCTGCACATGCACCGTTTGATGCAGTAGATGATGCCCCAATTGCTTGTGCCTCTGCCACATACACGGGAGACTCTGATGGCTTTCTGGACCCCTAACTTCAACTTGATCCAACTTCAGATGTTGTGGGCATTTGGGCAGTGAACCAGCAGACGGAAGACTGATTGATCTTTCTGTCTGTCTAACTGTCTATCTATCCATCCACCCACCTATCACTTCTCTCTTCTTTTCAATTAGGTACAAATTAATAAATTCTGAAAATCAGAAATTAGCAAGAATCAGAATGGAGCAAAGTAAGCAAAGAGATTACCCAAAAGTAAAAAGAATTATGAAGAAAGACATCTGTGACAGCAGATTTTCATAAAAATATCACTGGATCCTGAGACCTCATCATGAATTGTCTTCCACTCTTATAAAATGTAAAAGAATTATAAACTGTGAATTTTGGTGTTTAGCAGATTAGAAGTCTCAATGTTTTTAGGACATGGGCAGCACATAAATTATGAGTTATGTAATTCCACAGTTCATTTCTTATCTCTCTTTTATATTTTTATTAGTATTAGTAAGCAGCTTGATTCTCATGTTATAAATTAAGGGATTTTTTCACTGAAAATTGCCAAAAATTCACAAAATCTTCCCAATGAGGATCATAGAAGAAGTTAAAATGTGCTTTGTTTTGGAGAAGCACTACTTGCCCCACAGCTGGTATCTGCAAACCAGAAAGATGCAAACTCAACTCCTCTCCATTCTCTGTGTTCTAAACTCTAGTACCACAATAA